>NC_092354.1:43800775-44089784 GCF_963676685.1 Mytilus edulis
GCTGCGAAAATGTGGAAAACAATTAGCGTGTAGAATAAGGTTATCCTGTAGCAACACAATGATATGGTAATATGTATTTCGAGTATTCGCATTTGTTTCTGTTATTATGTTCATCGCAACTAAACTGTCTCAGATGAGTTGCGTTTGCAATGTATCATTTTGGTACCACGATAAGAAAATGGTAAAAGTCTAACAAAAGAGCGATGCTATTAAAACTCATAAGTCGAAAATGAAATGACAACGCTATTACTCAAAACAAAAAACGGCGTAAAAACCAACAACAGTCCAAAAAACACTACATAGAAAACTAATAGAGACTGAGCAACACGAAAAGCACATCAAAATTTGGGGTGATTTCATATGCTACAAAAGGGTAGGCTGATCCTGTTCCATATGTGACACTCTGAAACTCTTGTTATTATCTTGTTTGATAGTAATGAGTTTTTGAAATGAGATTGAATATGTAAACATTCAACATAACTTTCTGATGTATTGTACGGAAACACAGTTATAACTGGGCAGAGATAGATTAAGAGCCCCATTTGATGGTGAAATTTTGTTGATTAAATAGGGAACCATTGGAGCATGAATGGAGCCCTCTTATGTTGTAAATGCCCTCTCCTTATGAAAACATTTTAATACGCCACTGTTTGGCCCTTTTTGTGAGTATATGTATCTTTTCATCAACCGCTTGACAATAAATATAATCATACTTGGAATTTTGATCTACCGATATATATATAACTCGTCTAAACATCAACCTAACAATGTTAGATCTGTAAATTTGCTCACGCAATTTTTTTGTTCTCTCCTCGCCGGGATTCAAACCCATGCATATATATATATATATATATAACTCGTCTAAACATCAACCCAACAATGTTAGATCTGTAAATTTGCTTTCGCAAATTTTTGGTTCTTCCCTCGCCGGGATTCGAACCCATGCTACTGTGATATCGTGACACCAAATCGCCTGCACTGCAGCCGTCCCGCTAGACCACACGACCACCTGGGCTCTTAAAAAAGAGCTTTCGCTGGCCGTGTGTTACCTTTCCACGTCAGTTTTAATCTAGCGGCGTACTGCAGTACATGATATATAAGGCATGAAGATGTTATTGTTACAGATCAGCTAAATTATCTATAGTAAAGGATCCTACAAATTAATGTAAGATACAGTCACAGAAAATAATTATATTTATAAGTACGTCTGAGTCAGTGACAACCCTACAACAGATGTATCCATCGGATCGCCATCAATGATGGTGATACATGGCTGTGTACATAATGTATATACAACTCGTCTAAACATCAACCCAACAATGTTAGATCTGTAAATTTGCTTTCGCTAATTTTAGGTTCTTCCCTCGCCGGGATTCGAACCCATGCTACTGTGATATCGTGACACCAAATCGCCTGCACTGCAGCCGTCCTGCTAGACCACACGACCATTTGCGAAAGCAAATTTACAGATCTAACATTGTTGGGTTGATGTTTAGACGAGTTGTATATACATTATGTACACAGCCATGTATCACCATCATTGATGGCGATCCGATGGATACATCTGTTGTAGGGTTGTCACTGACTCAGACGTACTTATAAATATAATTATTTTCTGTGACTGTATCTTACATTAATTTGTAGGATCCTTTACTATAGATAATTTAGCTGATCTGTAACAATAACATCTTCATGCCTTATATATCATGTACTGCAGTACGCCGCTAGATTAAAACTGACGTGGAAAGGTGTCACACGGCCAGCGAAAGTTCTTTTTTAAGAGCCCAGGTGGTCGTGTGGTCTAGCGGGACGGCTGCAGTGCAGGCGATTTGGTGTCACGATATCACAGTAGCATGGGTTCGAATCCCGGCGAGGGAAGAACCAAAATTTTCGAAAGCAAATTTACAGATCTAACATTGTTATGTTGATGTTTAGACGAGTTGTATATACATTATGTACACATCCATGTATCACCATCATTGATGGCGATCCGATGGATACATCTGTTGTAGGGTTGTCACTGACTCAGACGTACTTATATATATATATATATACATATACATATATATTAGACTAAAATAACAACAAGTCTAAATTGAAAACTACATATATATATATATATGTATGTAGGACTCAAATCTATGGCGGGTCCAAATCTATGGCAGATTCCTAATCTATGATAAATATGACGTTTAAAACGCCAAACAAAACAAATCTATTGCAGATTTTTGTTTTCTCCAAATCTATGGCAGATTTAGGAACTGCTTAATTTTCCGGGAAAAAGAGTATAATATAACGTCACAATATCCTGAAAATTCAGGGCTATAAGTCTGAGGGAAAACAGAACTTTCTTCTTGTAAGGCCGTGAACACAATTTAATATGGAGACAAGCGTTTGGTTTTGAAATTTCCTACATGCAGTTATGGCCCTGTTAAAATAAAAGTGAGGTAAGGTTTCCTGAGACAATATACCTCAAGTTAAATGAAACCAATTTTCAGACATTTCAAGTATATTTAAATAATATTTATACTTTTGTTATTAAAAAAATTGGGAAGTGTTTCCCGATTTTTTTGGGGAAAAAAGGATGAATTTATGAAGAATCTGGTGCCATCTCATACTTTCGATTAGACCTGCTGAGTTATTTATTTTCTATACATTGCAAGTCAGGTAATTTATTTTCAAACTACCACAGAACAAACCATTTATTTTTGTGATTATCAAGGCTGAGTTATCTATTTTCAAAATCCTCCTGCCCCCCCCCCCCCCCCCCCCAGAATATCAAATGGTCGTCCCCTTACTAAGCTTGATAAGGTTCGCAGTTTTCAGAGTATACATCGTCTAAAGACAATAAGGTTAAATTAGAAACAAAGATAATAAGATTGATATGTTGAATGTCGCTGCGAAAATGTGGAAAACAATTAAGCGTGTAGAATAAGGTTATCCTGTAGCAACACAATGATAACCCAACAATGTTAGATCTGTAAATTTGCTTTCGCTAATTTTAGGTTCTTCCATCGCCGGGATTCGAACCCATGCTACTGTGATATCGTGACACCAAATCGCCTGCACTGCAGCCGTCCCGCTAGACCACACGACCATTTGCGAAAGCAAATTTACAGATCTAACATTGTTGGGTTGATGTTTAGACGAGTTGTATATACATTATGTACACAGCCATGTATCACCATCATTGATGGCGATCCGATGGATACATCTGTTGTAGGGTTGTCACTGACTCAGACGTACTTATAAATATAATTATTTTCTGTGACTGTATCTTACATTAATTTGTAGGATCCTTTACTATAGATAATTTAGCTGATCTGTAACAATAACATCTTCATGCCTTATATATCATGTACTGCAGTACGCCGCTAGATTAAAACTGACGTGGAAAGGTAACACACGGCCAGCGAAAGCTCTTTTTTAAGAGCCCAGGTGGTCGTGTGGTCTAGCGGGACGGCTGCAGTGCAGGCGATTTGGTGTCACGATATCACAGTAGCATGGGTTCGAATCCCGGCGAGGGAAGAACCAAAATTTGCGAAAGCAAATTTACAGATCTAACATTGTTGGGTTGATGTTTAGACGAGTTGTATATACATTATGTACACATCCATGTATCACCATCATTGATGGCGATCCGATGGATACATCTGTTGTAGGGTTGTCACTGACTCAGACGTACTTATATATATATACATATACATATATATTAGACTAAAATAACAACAAGTCTAAATTGAAAACTACATATATATATATATGTATGTAGGACTCAAATCTATGGCGGGTTCCAAATCTATGGCAGATTCCTAATCTATGATAAATATGACGTTTAAAACGCCAAACAAAACAAATCTATTGCAGATTTTTGTTTTCTCCAAATCTATGGCAGATTTAGGAACTGCTTAATTTTCCGGGAAAAAGAGTATAATATAACGTCACAATAAAAAAAACGCCATATAAGTCGTCGCCGACTTCAGCAAAGTTGTTGGCTCTCAAGTTATTCATGACGTCCTGTGTTTAAAATACTCAGGAAAACGGAAATCAAAATATTGGGAATGGAGTTATAGTAAATATTTTAGCGTTTACGGCTGGCAAAGTATTTACGGTGATAATATGAAATTAAAGGGACTCAAATCGTCACCAGTTAAAAAAAGATTGATTAAAGCTGAAATAAATATTATATGAAAATTGTTCAATTTCTTGTTTGTTAATGGACTTCCGTTTTTTTCTAGTTGTTTTATGTTTTTTAATGGATTAAACAGGTACATGCACAGATTGAGAAGTGGTTATTTTTTCAGAGATTATCGTTTTAATCCTGATTTCTGTATTATACTATACCACTCCTACACTTTTGTATGGTTGACATCACCATTTGGTTTAACATGTTTATAGACATGCTTCCGTTGTCGTACATTTCAAGTCATTTAAGACAAGTTAGCGATTGCCATTTTGTATATGAACTGCCTTGTTATACATTTGCACAAAATCTGCCATAGATTTGAAACAAAAAAAAAAATCCGGCAAAGATTAGGAAATTACCAAACTTGCCATAGATTAGGGTTTAAATAAATCTTTCATAGATTTGGAATGGTATGACGTCATATTTACCATAGATTAGGAATCTGCTAAAGATTTGGAACCCACCATACATTTGAGTCCTACATATATATACATATATATATAAAATTACATACCTCTTATAGCAATGGAGCTAGGGAAAAACATACGAAGTGGAATGCAAATAAATCCAATCTTTTTACTTGGTTAAGTATGTGTTGAATCGTGAATATTTTCTCAATGTTTAATGATATATATATATAATAAAGATATGACACTTTAACATTATACTGTTTTTTTCCTATCCAGTTGGTTGATTTTGTAAAGACTGTTTTGTGTTTACTATGTTGTCAATGAGAATATGGTGGTACAATTCTAAAAGGTGACCCATTTTTAATATGTACATTTTAGATACCAATTCTGTTTTGGAGGTATAATATTATTTCAACAGTTCATACATTAGAACGAAAGACACGTACCAATCAAAAGCAAAGGTATGAATATGATGATGAATACAACAATAAAAAAGAAGAATGTGAATTGCTAAAAATATCCCCCAGTACAAAATACCACACTTAAACACAATTATCCGACTACCCTAAAAAAGCAAGACACAGAAACAAAGACAAATATAATCGAGCCATGCATGTCGAGATAGCTTGACAGGATGATTAGGTTTACGTAAACACAAATTGCCTTTTGCTCTAACTTGGACACACATTGTTAATTACATGAAATAGTATTTGCCATGTTTACTTCTGAGCACACATGTAAAATAAATTAGTAAAATTTCTGAAACAAATAATTCAGAATTTAAACCTATTCATTTTTAACAATGATAAAAACATAGCAAAATGCCTAATTTGTACACAAAAGGCATGAGTTTATTGAAGTAGTAGCGCTGAAAGTCAATCAACAGAAGGTTTATATGTATTCTTAGAAAACATGTTAGACAGTCACAAATCATGGCATAATGTTTTATGGCATTGTTCAAAAAGCCTTTGACAAATCCACAATTAGCCTTTAGTTTACGAATAATAGGTTGATACTTGTACACATAACATTGCTAGATTAGCCGGTGGTACAATTGTTGAGCAGATGCATTTTTTTGTTTTACTTAATTCAGATCTGAAACACAAGATGTATGTAGCAAATTGACAAAATATCTGAAGGACAACTTGTTAGGTGTGTCAGTATGTTATTTGGTAGTAAACATCGAGGGGTTAATCTGCCCTGCTTCAACATGATTCCTAAGATAATAAAACCACAGACACTGTGTTCTCTTCACGTGTTCCAAGCTAAAAGACTTCTGATATCTTACTACATGGAAAAAGAAAGTTTACAAGTTGATAGATGAAATAACCATCCGTCATACAGTTTTGTTTTCAAACCATCTTTGTTGTTAATTTCTATGTCATGCTATGAAGGAGACGTAACCATATAAATGATATCCTTTTTCAAGTTCATATGGGATATATTCCGTCACAATAGTAACCAAACCTTATAGTATTCAATAAAAGGACACCAAAAAATAATTTTAGAAAACCACGTCATAAAAACTTCATCGTAAGAATAAAGGTCTAATACATATTCAAATATACATCATAATGTCACATCGATTTAATATTTAAAAGAAACCGTTGATAATTACATACATATGCGACATTGTATAATAATAATAACGTCAGTACTTGTGAAGTTTATAGAGGCCACAATGGTTAGGGTTAAATTATATCCAATCTTCTATCGTTACCAAATATGTGTGAAATTATAAAAACTCTATCCATCTTTTTTTCTCACAATGTGTTATGGTGAATGTTACATCTAAATACCAGATGACAAACCAACCCTCCATTACTCTACAACTTAATACATTATCAATACATTTCATTGCAAATTGCATCGGACTGTCTTATTACTCATTATAATTAAAATTATAATTAGAATTACCACACATAAAAGTATAAGTATTAAAGACCTCCTGCAATAAGGGAAAAACATATATAACAATGTAGAAATTGAGTTACACAGAAACCTTCGATTCAGTACAAAACAAAACCCATAAACTACAAGAGCGAAATTGTGTGTTATGAAACTATAAGACATGAATCATTCATCTTTTATTTATTTATTTTGTTTGTTGTTTTTTGTTTTTTTTAACGATTACAAATATTTAATTCAATTATTTCCTGATATATAAATACCGAAGTAGCCCATGTCGCATACTTAGGGATATTTCTATTGAATTTGACATTTGCTGCTGTACCCGATGATTGGTCATGCAGATTTTTTTTTAACCGATTATTTTAATATTTGTTCTTGTCTAAACTATTCATGAAATATACTCTACCTTATGTCAGGAAACTTTGAACATTTCGAACGATTTCCTATACTTTTCATCTAACCTAAACCTAACTAATACATTCTAAGAATGTTATGTCATGAAATAGGGCATTAGAAAAAAGTTATTCTAGAGTTAAGAATTAAACTTGAAAAGACAGACATATCAATAGGGTACCCCAATGTTCATGCAAATGATTTTCCAGTCTTAGTGCTGACAGCATTGATAAGGTTTATATTATACGAAGAAACACATTTATACTTATGAACAAAACAGATATCATCTGTTTAAGATTCCAAGATGGTCAAAGATGTTTGCAATAACATATGTTTTCCTCTATAAAACTAAATTGAAAACTATGAAAGACAAAGGCAAACTAACCATACTTCTTTATCCTTACATAGAAATTTCAAATTATAAAATTAACGACCTGATGAAGAATAAAATACAAGAACTAAGTCTACATATATACCAGGATAGATATTTTTTCGCATATGGTAATTGGAATAAGGGCTTTAAACTTCTTAAATTTAGTACTAATCTTCCAAGATAACATAATTTTGAGATCTCTTAATTTATATCTAGGTATGAGTTGAACATATTTTGGGTAAAGGAGGTGGCCCTTATTTATATAATGTCAATCGGATCACCAGTAGTGATTGTGACACAAAGCTGATTATACGTCTGTATATATAATTCGTGTAAATAACAGACCAGCAATGTTAGATCGGTAAATTTGCTTTCGCAAATTCTTTTGTTTACCTCCCTCCCCGGATTGGAACTAATGCTACTGAAATAGCATTGCATCAAATCGCTTGCACTATGCCGACGCGCTAGACCACTCGACCACCTGCGCTGCACAACAAATGATTAACTAAATTATCTAACGTAAAGGATCCTACAAATTAATGCAGGATGCAGTCAAAAAATAATTATATCATAAGTACGTCTTAACCAATGACAACTCTCCAACAGATTGTGTCCATCAGATCACCAGCTTTCGCATTTGTTTTGTTCTTCCCTCGTCAAAATTCGAGCTAATGCTACTGATACATCGTTGCATCAAATCGCCTGCACTATGCCGACGCGCTAGACCACTCGAGTAATAAAGCTGTCGGAGACGGTTTGTTACCTTTCCTCGTCAGTTTTAATCTAGCGTTGTAACATAGTACATGATATATAGACATGAAGATGGAATTGTAACAGATCAGCCAACATATCTAATGTAAAGAATCCTACAAATTAATGCAAGATGCACCCACACAAATAATTATATTATAAGTACGTCTGAACAATTGACGACTCTATGTAAAGTTAGATTTCCCCTCTCATACCTGAATAATGCGACCTTTACTATGTATATTTTGAATTCGCAACATAATGTTAACTATGATTCTGTATTGTGAATTCATTACAAATGTTTCGGCTTACATTTGATCTGACGTGTCGTAAATATGATAACTTTGTCGGCTGTATGACAGTTGTATTAGGTTAATGAAAGATATATGAAAAGCGATTATGATGTAAAAAGTAAAACAAAATAAGCGAACTCCTAGGAAAATTCAAAACGGACGTCCCCAAACAAATGGCAAAATCAAAACTCTAACACATCAAATGAATTGTTAACAAAGTAATAAATGTAATCACTAAACCATTTCAAACATGTTAACTAGTCCTTGCTATTTGTGCGTCCTGCCATGACAAGGACAAGATAGGTAGGTAGATCGGTATTGATACATTTTAAGTCCTCTGTGTACGTTTCACACATTTATTATTTTTTTTTATTTCAGAATTAATTTATACATTTGTATATTCTAATATGACGAGCTTCTTTCGCTTTGTGAATACACCCATGCTCTAAATCCATTAAAATGTATTTGCACATGCGTATATTGACTACTGCAGAATAATGAATTTTATCAAGTTGCATGCATTTAATATATTGTATTCGTGTTTTATAGTACAATTTGGCAGTTCAAGTATCCATAATTTATTTAGTATGCATGTCTGTTATAATTACTAATCTCATTATGTATAAGGATTTGTGAATCAAACTCGCATTATTTTGTCAATCGATTTTTGGAAAGAAAAGTTTAAATATTTTCATTTTATATTTTTAAATGATGTCACTTCCTAGATAAATTTGAGATAATAGAAAAAGTTGCATCTTATTAGCTTATGTTCGATACAATAATGGTTTTTGGAAGGGAAGCATATGTCTCTACAATGTCATTTATATTTTCCCTATTCATGAAAATCACGCATCTGGAGGCGTACTTCAGCTTGCCCTTAAACGAAAATATGTTGTAGTTTAATAAAAATATACATCACAATTAATTCTTAAACATATAAATGAACTAGAATAATAATAAATATATATATATATATATAACACTGACCAGAGGCTGGCACCAAAAAGATGCGTGGTTAACATTTTTTGTGAGATCCCAACCTTCCCCTAATATCTCTAGCAAATGTAAAATAAAAAAACAATTCTTGAAATTTAGAAAAAAAAGTAGTTTAGTGAAATAACATAAATGATTATAGCGTAATAGAACACCTTGCATAAGGTTAACTTTATTTTCAAAATATTCAAGCATTAACAAAGCGTAATGATATTTCAAAATAAACTTCGGGTAGGTCCTTTTGGATGGATTACAAAATGTAGATAAACATTATTTATTTTTATCTATTTTTGAATAGTTTACACTAGTTTAACTTTGTTTTTGACAAAAACATTTCTATTTTTATAGATTTGTATTGTTAGTTGATATACTGTGGACATGTACATTCATTCATATAAAATAATAGAATAATATGCATGCTATCAAACTGTAACATTATATACTTTTCAACCACAAAGGTTGATAGATATGGCCTTGATTTATTCTGTGTTGGGTCGTCCGTAGGGCAATGGGGATACTTGCATACATATATATATATAGATATATATGTAGGGTCTATAAGAATATACCAACCATCTATCTACCCGATATATATAAGTCTGAAAATTACACCAAACAGTGTTAGAGTTAGATTTTTCTACGGACAAAGTTTTCTCTATCCCTCAGCGGGATTCGAACTCACACCTATGATACACTACAGCACCAATCGTTTAGCCTATATATATATATATATATATATATATATATATATATATATATATATATATATATATTTGTATCCGATCTGTTAATAATTTGGTCATTGAATAACACCGATCGTTTAGAGTTAGTGTCAGCCTTTTGCTGTAATTGACCATTGCAGCAATTATCTGAAGGGTCCGTATGGATCTGTTACAAGACAAAACCTATGCACATATCATATAAACCTTATTTCTTTCTGCAATCCAAATTGTACGATCTGTCTCCTTGTCATTTCAATTTGACGAACCTGCCTTTTTAATCAATTGTATAGTTTGGTCTCGTCTTGAACATACACGACATACATTTTTTTTCTGTTTTTCGTTAAACTAGCAAAAATCGATTTATTGTAAAGATTTTGAACTCTTACATATTTTATGCAATCCACCAATTTTTAGCCGTAAACAAATGCCGAATATATTATTTATCAATTTACTTAGATTTGAACAATGTTAACTATATACGGAATATTTTATACCAAACAAACGAGTACATTTTCGGCTTTTCAAAAATATCACCATCAGAAAGTACAAAAAAATCATTGGTAGCTTATTGCAATTTCCGATCTACTAAAATCTGCATCCTGGTAAAATTACTTTGTTGATACTCTGATTTATTTGAATAAAAAAAAAATACAACGTCGATCAACATATTATAACTGGAACAATTGTTCAATTTTGGTCGCGACATGGATTTAGAAGTATACTGTTTTTTCGGTCTGAGTATTTGACGTTCAACCTGCATTTGTAAGTGGTATTTTAAGTTTGCAATAACTGAACAGTAGTTATATATCTCTTTTCCTACCGTTTACATTGCCCTAGTTTGACTTAAAAAAAAGTGAGTGTTATGCTGTGTATATAAGTGTATAAAAAAATACAATTGTACGTATTTGCCATTTTAATAGATACCTGCATATTTTTATCACGGTTAACATTACATTTTGAATGCTGTAAAAGCTGAAAGGACTGTTTCATATCAATAAATATTGCCACTCAAGCCCCCCCCCCCCCCCCTTTTGCGACAAAAATATGCCCCTTGATAATATGAATTATTTGGAAAACTGTATAGTTAGAGCTAATGCAGACTATTCTAACCAGATTTGCATGAAATTTATTTCATAGGTTAATACATAAAACAAATCGTGGACAAGTTCGAAAATAAGTGCCAACCATGTTTTTAAAGTGTTATGCCGTTGGAAGTATTAATTTAATAGAAAATTTAAATTGCTTTGTGAGCCAAATTACCAATTAAAAAAAATTATACCATTATATATATATATATATATGGGTTCGAATCCCGGCGAGGGAAGAACCAAACATTTGCGAAAGCAAATTTACAGATCTAACATTGTTGGGTTGATGTTTAGACGAGTTGTATATATATACATATATATATATATATATTATATAAAGTGCCTAGAAAATCAACCTAACCATGTTAGAGTAGATTTGATTTGTAACTTCCTCCCCGGCGCCGGGGCTGGAACCTGTACTTTTTTTCTAACTTCTTCGACAACACCGCCTAGCATTGCGCAGAGACATTATCCCCTCCTCTAACTCTAGCTTATAATAAAAATAAGCTTTCGTTTCGGGAGGTGTTACCTGCTTGTAGGAATTAAACAAGGATCTCTGATACAATACGTATTTATTTTTAGTGTACAGAAATGATCATCTACTCATCTCATCAGTATAATTGCAGGATGCTAATCTATTTTTAGAAGCATACAATCACTGTAAATAAATATATGTATATGTCTGCCTGTGTGTAGTGACAACTGCAAATTATACCTTGTCCATCGGATTTCTTATGATTAAGAAATACCAGGCCTTAGAATATGTATAAAGTGCCTAGAAAATCAACCTAACGATGTTAAGGTAGATTTGATTCGTAACTTCCTCCCCGGCGCCGGGGCTGGAACCTGTACTTTTTTTCTAACTTCTTCGAAAAGTTAGAAAACAAGAGGCTCTCAAGAGCCTGAATCGCTCACCTTAATTCTTTTGGTTAAATCTCTCATCAATGATTATTTTGGCTTTTCAATTTATTTAAATGTTTTTTGGATCGTCCTATTTTCTTCAAAAGCCAAAAAAAAAAATCATTTTCTCCTATGTTCTATTTTAGCCATAGGAGCTATGTTTCTTGACATACAAGGAAATAAAATATAAAATTTATACTAGCTACTCTGAAACTCATTTAGCCTAAGTTTGGCTGAAATTGATACAGCAGTTTCAAAGGAGAAGATTTTTTAAAGTAAGTCAACATGATGAACAAATTGTGAAAAAAGTCTTTAAAGGGCAATAACTCCTTAAGGGGTCAATTGACAATTTTGGTCAAATTGACTTAATTGAAGATCTTACTTTGCTGAACATTATTGCTGTTTACAGTTTATTTCTATCTATAATTATATTCAAGATAATAAACAAAAACAGCAAAATTTCCTTAAAATTATCAATTCAGGGGCAGCAACCCAACAACAGGTTGTCTGATTCATCTGAAAATTTCAGGGCAGATAGATCTTGACCTGATAAACAATATTACCCACGTCAGATTTGCTCTAAATGCTTTGGTTTTTGAGTTATAAGCCAAAAACTGCATTTGACCCCTATGTTCTATTTTTAGCAATGGCGACCATGTTTGTTGATAGATCATAACTTCGGATACAATTTACAAACTATATACCCTAAGGAACATTCAGTTAAAGTTTGGAAGTATTTGGCCCAGTAGTTTCAGAGGAGAAGATTTTTGTAAAAGATTACTAAGATTTACGAAAAATGGTTAAAAATTGACTATAAAGGGCAATAACTCCTAAAGGGGTCAACTGACCATTTCCGTCATGTTGACTTATTTGTAAATCTTACTTTGCTGAACATTATTGCTGTTTACAGTTTATCTCTATCTATAATAATATTCAAGATGATAACCAAAAACAGCAAAATTTCTTTAAAATTACCAATTCAGGGGCAGTAACCCAACAACAGGTTGTCTGATTCATCTGAAAATTTCAGGGCAGATAGATCTTGACCTGATAAACAAAATTATCCAGTCAGATTTGCTCTAAATGCTTTGGTTTTTGAGTTATAAGCCAAATAGTTATCAAAGGTACCAGGATTATAATTTAGTACGCCAGACGCGCGTTTCGTCTACATAAGACTCATCAGTGACGCTCATATCAAAATATTTATAAAGCCAAACAAGTACGAAGTTGAAGAGCATTGAGGATCCAAAATTCCAAAAAGTTGTGCCAAATACGGCTAAGGTAATCTATTCCTGGGATAAGAAAATCCTTAGGTTTTACAAATATTTGAAGTTTTATATTCAGGAAATTTATAAAAATGACCACATAATTGATATTCATGTCAACACCGAAGTGCTGACTACTGGGCTGGTGATACCCTCGGTGACGAAACGTCCACCAGCAGTGGCATCGACCCAGTGGTATAAATAGTTATCAAAGGTACCAGGATTATAATTTAGTACGCCAGACGCGCGTTTCGTCTACATAAGACTCAAAACTGCATTTGACCCCTATGTTCTATTTTTAGCAATATCGACCATGTTTGTTGATAGATCACAACTTCGGATACAATTTACAAACTAGATACCCTAAGGAACATTCAGTTAAAGTTTGGAAGTATTTGGCCCAGTAGTTTCAGAGGAGAAGATTTTTGTAAAAGATTACTAAGATTTACCAAAAATGGTTAAAAATTGACTATAAAGGGCAATAACTCCTAAAGGGGTCAACTGACCATTTCCGTCATGTTGACTTATTTGTAAATCTTACTTTGCTGAACATTATTGCTGTTTACAGTTTATCTCTATCTATAATAATATTCAAGATAATAACCAAAAACAGCAAAATTTCCTTAAAATTACCAATTCAGGGACAGCAACCCAACAACAGGTTGTCTGATTCATCTGAAAATTTCAGGGCAGATAGATCTTGACCTGATAAACAATATTACCCCATGTCAGATTTGCTCTAAATGCTTTGGTTTTTGAGTTATAAGCCAAAAACTGCATTTGACCCCTATGTTCTATTTTTAGCAATGGCGACCATGTTTGTTGATAGATCATAACTTCGGATACAATTTACAAACTAGATACCCTAAGGAACATTCAATTAAAGTTTGGAAGTATTTGGCCCAGTAGTTTCAGAGAAGATTTTTGTAAAATATTACTAAGATTTACGAAAAATGGTTAAAAATTGACTATAAAGGGCAATAACTCCTAAAGGGGTCAACTGACCATTTCTGTCATGTTGACTTATTTGTAAATCTTACTTTGCTGAACATTATTCCTGTTTACAGTTTATCTCTATCTATAATAATATTCAAGATAATAACCAAAAACAGCAAAATTTCCTTAAAATTACCAATTCAGGGGCAGCAACCCAACAACGGGTTGTCTGATTCATCTGCAAATTTCAGGGCAGATAGATCTTGACCTGATAAACAATATTATCCCATGTCAGATTTGCTCTAAATGCTTTGGTTTTTGAGTTATAAGCCAAAAACTGCATTTGACCCCTATGTTCTATTTTTAGCAATGGCGACCATGTTTGTTGATAGATCATAACTTCGGATACAATTTACAAACTAGATACCCTAAGGAACATTCAATTAAAGTTTGGAAGTATTTGGCCCAGTAGTTTCAGAGAAGATTTTTGTAAAATATTACTAAGATTTACGAAAAATGGTTAAAAATTGACTATAAAGGGCAATAACTCCTAAAGGGGTCAACTGACCATTTCTGTCATGTTGACTTATTTGTAAATCTTACTTTGCTGAACATTATTCCTGTTTACAGTTTATCTCTATCTATAATAATATTCAAGATAATAACCAAAAACAGCAAAATTTCCTTAAAATTACCAATTCAGGGGCAGCAACCCAACAACGGGTTGTCTGATTCATCTGCAAATTTTAGGGCAGATAGATCTTGACCTGATAAACAATATTATCCCATGTCAGATTTGCTCTAAATGCTTTGGTTTTTGAGTTATAAGCCAAAAACTGCATTTGACCCCTATGTTCTATTTTTAGCAATGGCGACCATGTTTGTTGATAGATCAAAACTTCGGATACAATTTATAAATTAGATACCCTAAGGAACATTCAGTTAAAGTTTGAAAGTATTTGGCCCAGTAGTTTCAGAGGAGAAGATTCTTGAAATAGTTTACGACGACAGACGACGACAGACGACGGACGACGACGGACGCCAAGTGATGGCATAAGCTCACTTGTCCCTTCGGGACAGGTGAGCTAAAAACCTATATATATATATATATTATATATATATAGGTTTATATCAGCTTCTGCTTCTGTTTTCCTTGTCAAGTTATGTGGGGACGTTATTTTCTTATATTTCCTTCTGTAATAATCTTGAGCAACTCTGGTCATGTCCTCAGTTGGTCTACGAAAAATGTGAAAAATCCATCTCCATCGTTTCTGCTTCGGCACATAATCCAAGTCGTTTGATTTTGTGTTCTCGTGGAGGTCTTAGTTTGTGTATTCGTTCTCAAGCCTTTTCTTTAAGATATTTATAAAAATATTTTTGAAAGAAAAAGAAAGTTTTCTGTTGTTGTAGTGATTGCCCTTTGACATTGGACAAACAATATATGTACAACGCGGGGTAGATTGAAACTTTTTCATGATATAAACACAAATAAAATTCTTTTGATTTGGATCTACTGGTATGACGATTTCAGCTTTGCATTTGTTCATTTTAGAATTCTAAGCAGTAACATACCCTTTGTCAAATCGTATTTTATTTACACACACTTTGTTTCGTAACTGATAAGTGAGTGGAAAGCATGGTCAACATATACATTCGTGAGTTTTAATTATTTTTATATCGTAGACCATATAGTACATATTTTTTATATCTATTCTACAGCAAAATCAATAAGTGAAAAAATACCATTATAAAAATAATCATTGAATTATATAATATAACATATATTACCAAAATTGGGTGAAAAGAAACAGCCAAAACAGTATCGTATGTATAAGGCTTTCACGGTTAACAAAATTACCGAATTGTCCTATAAGAATCGAAATAATTCATGGCAGCCGTATATTTTATTTTATTTAACCATGGGTTGGGCATTTATGTTCGATTATTTTACCCTGACCGTTAGCTGAGCGTAACCCATGGTTGAATGAAAACAAATCTATGGCTGCCAGGGTAGGGAATTTATATTCGTATTTTACCCCTCGCTATCGCTCAGGGTAAAACAATCGAATAGAAATCACCAACCCATGGTTAAATGTAAACAAATCTACGGCTGCCATGAATTATTTCTTAACTAATTGCGTAACTATAAAAAAAAGAACATTTTATTTAATACCAATACTGTTTTTAAGTACGCACACTTTGCGTTATAATGTAATTTTTGAATTGCAGAGAATACAAAGTTGAAACATACACAAATTTTGCATTTGTATTCACTTCTGAATTTATCTTGAGTAGAGCAGATTGCCATTGCGTGTAATGGACCAATTAGATCCGCCGGGAAACTGGTAACCACCTTTCAGTAACAAGTATAATCTTGCAGCGGAACCGATAAGTCTGAAAACAGAAGAAACCCATGACTCTCTCGGTTTAGCGTTTCTATATGTTACGTTATGCCTTGCTGCAAACATTCGCAACAACTCTTCTTCTAATATTTTCTTCCTTTCGTTCTGAAGTTTGTTATCCAATCCAATCAACTCCAGTTCGTGTTTTTCTTTTAAAGTTCGTTGTATATCCGTTCTTGATAGTTTGTACTCGTCGGAACACATATGTATTCCGCCATTGCTATTTAACATTTGATCGATTATTGAAAACAAATGGCGAACCTGAGCATAGGCGTCATGGCCTGTTAGTGTGTTATCGAACGTTACGTATCGATTGTCACAGGAAACTTGAATAGAATGTTGTATATGTTCTGGAAGTGAGTTAACATAATCTTTAAAGTTACAAATTCCGCCATTGTGGCGTTTCCAGTCATCAAAATAGGTGAATACAACAATTAAGTGTTTATAAATGTTACTACCAAATGAAGACCTGCATATTTTGAATGTTTCAAAGTCCTCCTTTGTAAAGCGTCCGCACCGAACGACCAAGAGAACTACATGGGGACCAGGTCGTGACAGATCAAAGCAAATATCTATTTCTTTTTGAACGTCTACATCTCCGTCAGTATCAAAAATTCCAGGCGTATCTACGACAGAAACTTCACGATCAAAGATGTTGTCAGTGTACTTGCGGCAAGTTTTAGTGAGAGATGATCCTTGACATTCTGCAGGAAATACCCTTTTCCCACCAAAAATAGTATTTCCCGTTAAACTTTTCCCCACGCCTGTTTTTCCAAAAAGAATAATACGATTCATGTCGCTGATAACGTAAAGACTGAAAGGTAAATCAAAGCTGTTAAAGTAAAATATTCCAAAAATGTTTTACGGAAAGATAGTGATATTTTGATACAAGAGTCATGCCAAAATATGTGCAGAACATAAACAATCAATAGTTATTCACACTCGTATCTTAAAATGGATTCATCAAGACCAATAGAAATCAATAGTTAATATAAAACATTTTAAACGAACATGAATATCCTCGTAGATCTATTTTAGAATCGACAATAAATATATAAAAGATTAAATTTGCATTCGTTTAGCGGATATTTTGATGTTTTCATAGTTATAAAGCTATATGAAAGAAAAATGAGATTAAAGTTTCAGTAGTTCTAGATATATTATTAAAATCTGATAATTAAAAATTATTAAGCAATAATTCGTAGAAATTATTCTGCACTTACCATAAACAATATTACTATTTTTTCCAATATCAATACTAGTGATCATGTCTTACTTATTTTGACAAGGCTTTTGCGCACACTAGAATGTTTGTATATTTACGATACAAATAAATACGTTTACATGGAGATTATCGAATGCATATTTGATTTCTTGTCAAAATTTGTATGACAATAACAGTATTATACAAGGAGCACGACCTCGTTATAACAATAACTCATAGTAGAAATCACCGTTTAAATTACAGCACTTGCCAATTTTTTTATTAAAAGTTATAATATCATACAATATATCATTTAAGGCATTGTTCCACTTCAGAAAATTCAAAGAACATTTTTCATTCCATTGTTTAAAAGTATTTATGCAGTCACGTGTTTTGCTTAAAAAAAGAAAATGTATATGGTTCTCGATCGACACAAACACTCGTAAATGTTTGTTCAATTCAAGAAGCAATTGAATTTGACTATTTGTTTTGAACCGCAGACATACCTTTAATGCAGAAAATACTAAGTGTATTTTTTAGTTATGGAAAATTAAGGATATGAAAACTACAATGTTAACAAATCTTTAAGCAGGACAATTTGCTTTTATGGAGTTTCTCCATTTCTTATTTTATCTTTAAGTTTTGCTGTTGATCATTTATGCTTTATTCCATCTTTACATTTATTTGGAAGAGTGTCACGCTTTTGAAAATTAAACTATCGATCTGTACCGGAATTTCCCTTTTTCATTGATAATTTGAATTTTCTGCTCACATTGAATACTGAAATTAAATTTGCAGTTTATTCTCCGGTTAAATATATATTTACCACTAGACATTACCCAACACTAGCACCCAATTAACCCTTTCTAAACAATTATGAAAAAGATAATGAATCATAATTTCCTCTTGGAAACATTCATAAAATGGTTTCATAATCTTAAGGTCAAGAACAGTAAATGGGCTATGTTGCAGATTTTTCTAAGATTTTACATGCAACCATGGCTTGGTGAACTACAACTGAAAATAAAAAAAATATGCATTAAACTCTTTTATTATCTGAAATAATGCAGATTGATTTCGTTTAATATTGGTGAATATTTGTATATAATTTAATTTTGGATGTAACGCGTCTTCTGATTGGCTGACGTTATTTTGTTATCAGCCCATAAACATAATTTAACTATATATTTTTGTCACATAAATTTCTGTTTTAATTATAAAAAAAAATTGTATGGTCAACGACTTCGATTTTTGTCTAAAAATCAATGTTTACCTTGCTAGTAGTGAAAAAACGTAAACTAAATCTACGTTTTACGGCATGCATCGCGGCGACGTTACGATTATTTCGACGTTTTATTGGTTTTTTTTTTACAAAAAAAAAAACACTTTGAATGATGTATACCGTAAAAATGAAGTCGGTGACCCTACCTTTATTTTGCATCATTATAAAAGAAATTTATGTATCAACATCATATAGTTTTTATGAAAAAAATGTATGGAGCAGAATTAGAAATTTGGCGATTTTAAGACAAATTTTAGAAGAATTCATGCAGATTTAATGTGCTTTCTATACAAATGTTCACAAATTTGGTAGACATGCAATCAGTAATATTTTAAATAATATATGAGATTTTCAGTTCACCTAGCAAGAGTTGTCTGCAAAATTTTATTGAAATCCATGAAATAGTCCATTTACCGTAACTTGACCTTAAAGGTAAGCACAATTAAAATAATGATGTTGTAGCTAACAACATTCCTGACTATCGACAGTCTGTTTAATATCATTCACTATAAAAAATATGCAAAATTCGGACAATGCTCATATTCAAACAAGCTTTGTAAAAGCATTACCATGACTTAACAGATAACGGACCAAATAATTAGTTACGTGATCTGTTTCATTATTTTATGTATAGTGAATCTATTTCTATACCATGTACAAATACAATTTCAAAGATATAATGACTTATTATTGTTAACCTAACAATGCTAAGTGTCATAAATGAAGGCTTGATATAGGTAGAAAGGATAAAACAAAGAAAACGAATAATATTAAATGAAAAAGAATTGTTTACTGTTCAAATTTGAAATTGATAAAAATCAGTCTTGACATAAATAACCAATAATGTATTTCAAAATCTTCATTTTATGAAGATCAATATCCGGTGTATTTCTTTTGAAAAGAAAAACCTGTTATTTCCTTTCTATTGCTATTTGAATAAACAGTGTGTATGTAAAATTTAAAAAAAAAAAAAAATAGTGCTTCCATTAATACTTAATTGTAACACTATAGCGTATTCATCTGATTCTGTATTTTAGTTTTTTTAGCATGGACATACAATTGTAACAAAATACTGTAAAACACATTTTTGCCAGTTCAGATTCAAAAACATATAATTTATCAGAAATGCTTTCCTTTGTTTCAATACAAATTGCAATGGATTTTTTTTTTATAACAATGAACTTGTACTAATTCATGATTAAAACCAATAAATGTACATTGACAAGAATGGGCGCCTTTATTTCATAGTCTGAAAAAAAAAAGCATGAAAATACAATTGTTACCAAATACTGCAAGACACATTTTTTCATAATTCAGAACCCTTATTATTGAGAAAACAAGGCATACCTTTATATCAGTATATTTTTATTTAATTGTTTTTGTAATGGCAGACTTATTGTATTATACTTTGTTGTATTTACTTATGATAAAACCAATAAATTTCCTTTGACAAGGCCATGATATGACAAATTATCTTACCTCCTATACATTTATAGGAATATGATTGATTGATAGCGACCTCGTGTATATTCAATATTAGGTTAGTAGAGAGGCTGGGCTTATTTCAATACACGTTTAGTAGTGGATTTCCAACTTCGCTCTCACCCCATATGGAATTTACTGACCCTGTATATATCATATTAGGTCACTAACAAACTATGTAATAATAATATTTTCTGTATTAAAATATCAACTACTTAACAGTCATTTGCCAGTGCAAAGGAATCAACATACTCAAAGGTTTCATAATTTAGATATGTTCATATGTCCGTATTTTTCATAAATGTGACTTACCGAAGAAGACTTTTTACTGGGTTTGTACTATAATAAGCAGCACAACGGGTGCCACATGTGGAACAGGATCTGTTTACTATTCAGGAGGACATGTGATTATCTACAGTTTTTGGTGGGGTGCATATTGCTCAATTTAATTTTCTATTTTGTGTTTTGTGTACTATAATTTGTCTGTTGGTTTGTTTTCTTTTTTATCCATGGAATCGTTCGGTTTTTTTTCGACATGAATTTATTATAAAAAGGAAGATGTATTATTTGAATATAAAAAAGAAGATGTGGTATGATTGCCAATGAGACAATTCTCAAAAAAAGACCAAATGACAAAAACAATTAATAACTATATTTCACCGTATGGCCGCCAACATTGAGCAGAGTCGTTACCACATAACCGGCTTTAAAGGACTCTGAAACGACAATACAAAACAATTCAAATGAGAAAACCTGCGGCCTAATTTTTGTAAACAAATTATGTAAATGGATTGAATGTCAATTACGTATCATTCCACCCTCTTTAAGAGTCTGTCAAAATAGTCTTTGTATTTGATGTCTCAATGTTAACACTTTCAGTATTTGATTATTTTAAAAAATCAACTATAATTCTTATATGTATATATATATATATATATATATATATATATATACAACTCGTCTAAACATCAACCCAACAATGTTAGATCTGTAAATTTGCTTTCGCAAATTTTTGGTTCTTCCCTCGCCGGGATTCGAACCCATGCTACTGTGATATCGTGACACCAAATCGCCTGCACTGCAGCCGTCCCGCTAGACCACACGACCACCTGGGCTCTCAAAAAAAGAGCTTTCGCTGGCCGTGTGTTACCTTTCCACGTCAGTTTTAATCTAGCGGCGTACTACAGTACATGATATAAAAGGCATGAAGATGTTATTGTTACAGATCAGCTAAATTATCGATAGTAAAGGATCCTACAAATTAATGTAATATACAGTCACAGAAAATAATTATATTTATAAGTACGTCTGAGTCAGTGACAACTCTACAACAGATGTATCCATCGGATCGCCATCAATGATGGTGATACATGGCTGTGTACATAATGTATATACAACTCGTCTAAACATCAACCCAACAATGTTAGATCTGTAAATTTACTTTCGCAAATTTTTGGTTCTTCCCTCGCCGGGATTCGAACCCATGCTACTGTGATATCGTGACACCAAATCGCATGCACTGCAGCCGTCCCGCTAGACCATACGACCACCTGGGCTCTCAAAAAAAGAGCTTTCGCTGGCCGTATGTTACCTTTCCACGTCAGTTTTAATCTAGCGGCGTACTACAGTACATGATATATAAGGCATGAAGATGTTATTGTGATATATATATATACATAATAAAAACTATAACACAAATTCCCATACGTTTCGGCCATTACGGCCTTCTTCATTGGAATAAATTACAACATTGAAACAACAATTACATCACTTGGATACATTACGTTATAATAACTTCTATGACGTTCATTTGCCGCGTTTTTCGCTTTTTCAATATAAATATATTTATTATCGTTCATACATTGTGTTGAGTCCTTCAGGTTCTAAAGTTTTTAATTTTTTTATCCAAAAGGCTTCTTTAGTTTTTCTGTAAGTTTCTGTCCCAAATACTCTTTCTATGGCGGTAACTTTTAAATTTGTCATTGAATGATTGTTCTGAATGAAATGGTTGGCTACTGGATCTTCTGTTTTCTTTGTTCGTATTTTTGAAAAGTTCAATAGCATTCGTTGATATAGTGTATCACCCGTTTGTCCTACATATATAACTTTTTCACATTTTGTACAATTGATCGCATATATCACGCCTACGGTTTTACAATTTATTTGTCCCTGAATGGTATATTCTTTGCCGGTGTTGTCACAAAATACCCTGGTTTCATTTATATGTGAGCATAGTGCACATTGTTTACCACATGGTCCACATCCATTAGTTTGTTTATAAAATAATAAGTTATGCTTTTTGTGCACTAAGATGTCTTTTATGTTGTTATCACGTTTAAATGCCACGATAGGCGGATCGGGAAATATTTTCTTTAGTCTTTCGGATTGATGGAGAATTTTAAGATTTTTTCTGACAATGGAATGTACATTTGGAAGCGCTTTGGAAAAAGTAATTACTAAAGGTACCCTGTTGTTTTCTTTCTTCTCTACTGTTATAGATCTTCTCGGTTTAAATTGTCGACTTTTTTCAATTGAACTTCAGTGGACGAGTTATTGTATCCACGTTTTCTTAGGTGCGTTTTTATTTCTTCTCTTCTTGTTTTGTAATCTTCTTCTGTTGAGCAAATTCTTTTGACACGAATGCCGAGTCCATATGGTATAGCATTTTTTACAGAGTTTGGATGGCTTGACGACACATGTAAGTATTGGTGTTTATCTGTTGATTTTGTATAAAGATCTGTTTTAAGTTGTCCGTTTTCTATGTGTACAAACACATCAATAAATTCAATTTTTTCAGTTGAGTAACGCATTTCTGTTTTAATTCGCGGATGCAAACTGTTTGACATTTCGTGAAATTTTTTTAATTCATCTAAACCATGTTCCCATATCCCCCAGATGTCATCAACATGTCTCCAATATGAAAATGGTTGTAAATTGCTGTTTTGAAATAGATTTTCTTCCCATTGTCCGAGGTAGGTGCAAGCATAATTCATGCCTAGATGGGAACCAATAGCTGTTCCTTCGGTTTGTAAAAAGTGCTTTCCGTTGAAGCTAAAATTATTGTTTTCAATGACTAAATCTATCATTTTAAGAACATCTTCAGTTGGGATTGATGTGTTAGTTCGATTTTCTAGTGCTGATTTGCATGCTTCTCGCGCTTCTTTTCTTGGTACGCTTGGATATAATTTAGTTACATCTAAACAAAACATTATTGCGTTGTCTGGTAAAGGCTGTTGTATTGCATTTAATTTGTTTAAAAAATCTGTTGTGTCTTTGATATACGTGGGCAAGTTCCGAACATTCTCCGAAAGCTCGTTTTCGACCATTTCCGCGATTTTTTCTGTGGGATGGTTCCGCCCATTAATAATTGTTCTAACTGGGTGATTTTGTTTGTGTAATTTCGTATTGGCTTGTACCTTTCCGGGACATGTTCCTTTCGGTAAGAGATATTTTTTCATGTCTTTATCTATTATTTCTCTTTTACATAAATTTTCTACGAGTTTTTTTTACTTTATTTTCATTTTTCTGTGTTAGATCTTTATCTATTGCTGTGTACGTATCGTTGTTATCTAATTCTTTTTCTACCTCTAATTTATAATCTTCTGTGTTCATTATTACAACTCCGGATGATTTACTGGATCTTCTGTTTTCTTTGTTCGTATTTTTGAAAAGTTCAATAGCATTCGTTGATATAGTGTATCTACTGGATCTTCTGTTTTCTTTGTTCGTATTTTTGAAAAGTTCAATAGCATTCGTTGATATAGTGTATCCGGAGTTGTAATAATGAAGAAAATCGAACTAACACATCAATCCCAACTGAAGATGTTCTTAAAATGATGGATTTAGTCATTGAAAACAATAATTTTAGCTTCAACGGAAAGCACTTTTTACAAACCGAAGGAACAGCTATTGGTTCCCATCTAGGCATGAATTATGCTTGCACCTACCTCGGACAATGGGAAGAAAATCTATTTCAAAACAGCAATTTACAACCATTTTCATATTGGAGACATGTTGATGACATCTGGGGGATATGGGAACATGGTTTAGATGAATTAAAAAAATTTCACGAAATGTCAAACAGTTTGCATCCGCGAATTAAAACAGAAATGCGTTACTCAACTGAAAAAATTGAATTTATTGATGTGTTTGTACACATAGAAAACGGACAACTTAAAACAGATCTTTATACAAAATCAACAGATAAACACCAATACTTACATGTGTCGTCAAGCCATCCAAACTCTGTAAAAAATGCTATACCATATGGACTCGGCATTCGTGTCAAAAGAATTTGCTCAACAGAAGAAGATTACAAAACAAGAAGAGAAGAAATAAAAACGCACCTAAGAAAACGTGGATACAATAACTCGTCCACTGAAGTTCAATTGAAAAAAGTCGACAATTTAAACCGAGAAGATCTATAACAGTAGAGAAGAAAGAAAACAACAGGGTACCTTTAGTAATTACTTTTTCCAAAGCGCTTCCAAATGTACATTCCATTGTCAGAAAAAATCTTAAAATTCTCCATCAATCCGAAAGACTAAAGAAAATATTTCCCGATCCGCCTATCGTGGCATTTAAACGTGATAACAACATAAAAGACATCTTAGTGCACAAAAAGCATAACTTATTATTTTATAAACAAACTAATGGATGTGGACCATGTGGTAAACAATGTGCACTATGCTCACATATAAATGAAACCAGGGTATTTTGTGACAACACCGGCAAAGAATATACCATTCAGGGACAAATAAATTGTAAAACCGTAGGCGTGATATATGCGATCAATTGTACAAAATGTGAAAAAGTTATATATGTAGGACAAACGGGTGATACACTATATCAACGAATGCTATTGAACTTTTCAAAAATACGAACAAAGAAAACAGAAGATCCAGTAGCCAACCATTTCATTCAGAACAATCATTCAATGACAAATTTAAAAGTTACCGCCATAGAAAGAGTATTTGGGACAGAAACTTACAGAAAAACTAAAGAAGCCTTTTGGATAAAAAAATTAAAAACTTTAGAACCTGAAGGACTCAACACAATGTATGAACGATAATAAATATATTTATATTGAAAAAGCGAAAAACGCGGCAAATGAACGTCATAGAAGTTATTATAACGTAATGTATCCAAGTGATGTAATTGTTGTTTCAATGTTGTAATTTATTCCAATGAAGAAGGCCGTAATGGCCGAAACGTATGGGAATTTGTGTTATAGTTTTTATTATACAATCATTCAGAGACTTTATATATATATATATATATATATATAACAAGTCAAAAAGGGTACAACATCACCATTAAATAACTATAAAATATACAAATATTAGATATTTCGGATCACAGATATCCTTCTTCAATAATGCACGATGTCAAATGAATCATGTCAATATATTCAAACTGAGATACTTTTTCTAAATCTTGAATTTATACAATTTAAGCGAACACCACAGACGCTGATAAAATTTTAAAATTTCCAAACACGGCGCAAAGATTACAAAGATATGCCAAATGAAAATAGTTATTTTCGTTGTGAACTGGCACAACTCTAGATTTCCAAAGGTTGTGACAGTTGAGATGTTATAACTGCATTGAGGGCAGTCCTCAAACAAAAAAAATCAAAAATGTCCTAACCGATCCAGGATGGTATAAATTAGACAACGGTAGGGCAATTACAACAGAAACTACATATTTAAGCATCCCAAACGAATAGCAGTCTAATAATGATTGAAAAAATAAGTTTTATATAATGAAGTAAAATAATTGAACGTGGCAACGTACTTATACATCATCCCGAATCAACGGAAACCTGTAATTTAAACTGTTATTTTTAAAAATAATTTCGAAATGTAAAGCCAGTACTAAATCCGGCGTTGTTTGAATCAGGTGGTCACAGGAAAATGAGGGACTCGTTCTATGTTTTTTCATTTATGCCCTCTGGGGAAACTGTCCGCAACTTTCTTATCCAAAATCTTTCCCGAGCGACTCTGTCGACCTTCGACCAACCCTCGTTGTGGTCTATGATTGTGATGGTAAGGTTTTTGAGATCAGCTTGTGTGTGTCCAGGTGATCTCAAATGACGACATTTGAGATCACCTGGACACACACAAGCTGATCTCAAAAACCTTACCATTGTGGTCTATGATTGTGATGGTAAGGTTTTTGAGATCAGCTTGTGTTCAAGATTTAGAAAAAGTATCTCAGTTTGAATATATTGACATGATTCATTTGACATCGTGCATTATTGAAGAAGAATATCTGGTATCCGAAATATCTAATATTTGTATATTTTATAGTTATTTAATGGTGATGTTGTACCCTTTTTGACTTGTTATATATTATATTTTGTAGTGTACAGAATCATATTACATGATCCATCGCCCTGTAAGATTGATCGTTGACTATTTATTCAGTCATTTTATATATATATATATATATATATATATATATATATAAGTGCCTATAAATAGCAGCACATGACATACAAATCTATGGGAGTGTGGATTAATCAGTACAGAGATTAATTCAATTACACAAATAAAATTATAGATTGCCTAACAATGTAATTTTAACACACTATTTAGTATGTAAATATAAGAATGTTTAAAATATTTACAAAATGATGAAAATAAACGCAATATTTCGCTAGACCAACTAGCTTTATCAAGCGTGCATCTATCCAGGTGAAATCGGATGTAGATGATAAGAAACTTTTGCAGCTCAACGTCTGTGTTGCACTGAACTGCCTTCAAAATAAGAAAATTTTGCAGCTCAATGTATATGACCTCTTGCATTTAGCTGCTTTGAAAATAAGAAAATTTTGCAGCTCAATGTACATGTTGCACTTGGATTTAGCTACCTTAAAAATACATAATTGGTTGTTGAAGTTAGCAACGTCCATTGGCCAATATTACGGGATAAAAAGGACGATGCTTTGTTTTAAATTATTCTTTATCTTTCCTGTATCTTTTTTCGTCTTTTTCGTTAAGACCATCAGGTTCTAAAGTGTGGAGTTGGTGGATCCAAAAGTTTTCTCTTCTCCTTCTCGCCGTGGTGTCCCATTCGGTGTTGACTTCTATAATTTGGAAAGTGACATTATCAAAAGGATGTTTCGTTGAACGAAGATGTCTTGTGAGAGGACAGTTTTTGTTGGTTTTGTACGATGAACGATGGTTATTGAGCCGAATATTAAATTTGTCCATTGTTTCTCCCACATACTGAATGCCACAAGTGTCACATGTTAATATATAAATTGAGTTCTCCGTTTTACAGTTGGAATTAGAGTAGATGGTATAATTTTGTTTAGTAACGGAGCTGATGAAAGAACTGCTTGTATTGGCAGCTTTACAACACAAACAATTCCTTCGACCACATTGTTTGTAGCAACCGGGCGATGGATTAGGCTGCTTGGTTAATACAGATGTCACTAATTTGTCACGGATGTTTTTAGGTCTTCTGAAGGCCATGACTGGTGGTGAAGAAAATACTTTTTTTAGATTTAAATCATTTTCTATAATTTTCCAATGCTTCTGAACAATGGATGACACATTTTTAAAATCAGGATGGTAAGTGAGTACAAGGGGTGTTCTGTTAGCTGCATTATTCTTATCTTTGTACTCAAGAAGTTCTTGGCGACTAGTTTTGTTTGCTCTTTCGAAAGCGCTATCAATAATGTTGTTATTGTATCCTCGAACAACTAGACGTTTACGAAGTTGTCCAAGTCTAGCATTTTTCGTATTTTCAGTAGAGCATATTCTCTTGATTCGCAATGCCTGGCTGAATGGGATACCACGGGAGCAGTGTTTAGGATGGCAACTTTTAGGAGAAAGGAATTGATGTTTGTCCGTTTGTTTGGTATGAAGGTCCGTTATAATGGTTCCGTTCTTGATGTAACTCGTAGTATCGAGGAAGTTTATTTTCTCCATAGATGATTCATATGTAAATTTTATTGAATGGTGGAAAGAGTTGCAGTGTTCTAGAAATTCATTAAGATGTTCTTGTGAATCTGTCCATTTGAAATCAATATCGTCAATGAATCGGAACCATGATAAGGGCTGATATGGAGCACTAGCCAAGAGGCGTTTTTCAAGTTGGCCCATAAATATGTTGGCATATGACGGGGCCATTTTTGTGCCCATACTAGTACCGTCTATCTGGAGATAGTGTTTTTCATTGAAAGAGAAGTTGTTATTCTCCAGTACTAGTTTCAGAAGTGTAACAAGGCACTCAGTAGGAGGATTTTTTTCACTACGAGTGTTCCATGCCTCTTCACAGGCTGCTATTCCTTCGTCTTGTGGAATGTTGGTATATAAAGAAGACACGTCCATGGATGCAAGTATAGTATTGCTTGGTAAAGGATTGAGGCTTTCCATTTTCTTGAGATAATCAGTTGTATCTTGAATGAATGATGGTAGTTCTTTCACATGAGGTCTTAGATGATGGTCTACAAATTCTGATATCTTTTCAGTTGGATGACTATTCGCTGACACAATTGGTCGACCTGGATTGCCCGTTTTATGTATTTTAGGCAACATATAGAATCGTCCGGCCTTTGCTTCGTTCTCAAGAGGTCGGAGATAATCAAAGGTGTCATTGTCTATATGCTTTTTGTCGAACATCTCTTGAAGGATGGTGTTGATCCTTCGAATAGTATTAAGCGTTGGATCTGTGGTTAATTGTTTATAAAAAATGGAGTTAGAAAGTTGTCGATTCCCCTCTGCTATATAATCTGTTTTATCCATGACAACCACAGCGCCCCCTTTGTCGGCAGGTTTTATTACAATATCCTCTTGATCTTTTAACGCTTTCAAAGCTATACTTTCTGACTTGGATAAATTATAATTTCTTGTATTTGTTATACAGGACTTTATATCAGACCTCACGTAGTTAATGAATGATTCCAAGTTATCATTTTTGCTCTTTGGTGGTTTCCATGAACTTTTTTTCCTAAATTTTGGGATGGGCGTGACTTCTTCATTGGTGTCAGTATCTGAATCTGTTAATCCGGCTTCTTCAAGGTTTTTCTTGCCCCTATTGTAGAAAAAATCTTTCAAGCGTAAACGTCTAGCGAATTGGTCTAGGTCTTCGTCTAGCTGAAAGTTATTTACAGTTGATGGGATAGGACAGAAGTTTAAACCTTTACTTAAAAGAGATTCCTCAGCACGTGTAAGTTCTTTAGATGACAAATTTACAACAATGCTTTCAGTTTTTTGTTTCCGTCTTTTAAATTTTCTTTTTCTAGGGATCTTATGGTTTGTTATATTAATATCATTCATATGCTGATTTAAATGGACAGTATGAATTTTATCTCTTTGAAATTTATTCCTTTGTTTTTCTTTATGTTTTGATAGTTCAATTTGTTCAATATCTGCGAGGCGACGTTTAATTATTGCTAAATCGTCACGAGAAATGTTACTATTGTTGATGATATCTGATATTTCATTTACAATTTGTTTGTAATTTGTGGTTGTAAAAGAAAGTAACAGTTGAAGAAGCTGGATTGAACAGTTAAACAGAATTTCATTCCAACGGCTCATGAATCTTTTGGATTTATGTCCCGGTGCCTGGGGACTCACTTTGATGTTTAAACCTTTTGGTACAGTTTTACTTTGAATATAATTTTGTAAGTTAGATAAATGATGTTCAGTTTGTAGTTTCTTTTTAGTTAAAGATCTTAATTTCTTGAAATGCTGTGAGCTATCCATGTTGTAAAGATAGCGATAGATTTGAATGGATTACACAAACATTTGTGTAATGCGTGCTACTGGAGATAATAATATAAGTGCCTATAAATAGCAGCACATGACATACAAATCTATGGGAGTGTGGATTAATCAGTACTGATTAATCCACACTCCCATAGATTTGTATGTCATGTGCTGCTATTTATAGGCACTTATATTATTATCTCCAGTAGCACGCATTACACAAATGTTTGTGTAATCCATTCAAATCTATCGCTATCTTTACAACATGGATAGCTCACAGCATTTCAAGAAATTAAGATCTTTAACTAAAAAGAAACTACAAACTGAACATCATTTATCTAACTTACAAAATTATATTCAAAGTAAAACTGTACCAAAAGGTTTAAACATCAAAGTGAGTCCCCAGGCACCGGGACATAAATCCAAAAGATTCATGAGCCGTTGGAATGAAATTCTGTTTAACTGTTCAATCCAGCTTCTTCAACTGTTACTTTCTTTTACAACCACAAATTACAAACAAATTGTAAATGAAATATCAGATATCATCAACAATAGTAACATTTCTCGTGACGATTTAGCAATAATTAAACGTCGCCTCGCAGATATTGAACAAATTGAACTATCAAAACATAAAGAAAAACAAAGGAATAAATTTCAAAGAGATAAAATTCATACTGTCCATTTAAATCAGCATATGAATGATATTAATATAACAAACCATAAGATCCCTAGAAAAAGAAAATTTAAAAGACGGAAACAAAAAACTGAAAGCATTGTTGTAAATTTGTCATCTAAAGAACTTACACGTGCTGAGGAATCTCTTTTAAGTAAAGGTTTAAACTTCTGTCCTATCCCATCAACTGTAAATAACTTTCAGCTAGACGAAGACCTAGACCAATTCGCTAGACGTTTACGCTTGAAAGATTTTTTCTACAATAGGGGCAAGAAAAACCTTGAAGAAGCCGGATTAACAGATTCAGATACTGACACCAATGAAGAAGTCACGCCCATCCCAAAATTTAGGAAAAAAAGTTCATGGAAACCACCAAAGAGCAAAAATGATAACTTGGAATCATTCATTAACTACGTGAGGTCTGATATAAAGTCCTGTATAACAAATACAAGAAATTATAATTTATCCAAGTCAGAAAGTATAGCTTTGAAAGCGTTAAAAGATCAAGAGGATATTGTAATAAAACCTGCCGACAAAGGGGGCGCTGTGGTTGTCATGGATAAAACAGATTATATAGCAGAGGGGAATCGACAACTTTCTAACTCCATTTTTTATAAACAATTAACCACAGATCCAACGCTTAATACTATTCGAAGGATCAACACCATCCTTCAAGAGATGTTCGACAAAAAGCATATAGACAATGACACCTTTGATTATCTCCGACCTCTTGAGAACGAAGCAAAGGCCGGACGATTCTATATGTTGCCTAAAATACATAAAACGGGCAATCCAGGTCGACCAATTGTGTCAGCGAATAGTCATCCAACTGAAAAGATATCAGAATTTGTAGACCATCATCTAAGACCTCATGTGAAAGAACTACCATCATTCATTCAAGATACAACTGATTATCTCAAGAAAATGGAAAGCCTCAATCCTTTACCAAGCAATACTATACTTGCATCCATGGACGTGTCTTCTTTATATACCAACATTCCACAAGACGAAGGAATAGCAGCCTGTGAAGAGGCATGGAACACTCGTAGTGAAAAAAATCCTCCTACTGAGTGCCTTGTTACACTTCTGAAACTAGTACTGGAGAATAACAACTTCTCTTTCAATGAAAAACACTATCTCCAGATAGACGGTACTAGTATGGGCACAAAAATGGCCCCGTCATATGCCAACATATTTATGGGCCAACTTGAAAAACGCCTCTTGGCTAGTGCTCCATATCAGCCCTTATCATGGTTCCGATTCATTGACGATATTGATTTCAAATGGACAGATTCACAAGAACATCTTAATGAATTTCTAGAACACTGCAACTCTTTCCACCATTCAATAAAATTTACATATGAATCATCTATGGAGAAAATAAACTTCCTCGATACTACGAGTTACATCAAGAACGGAACCATTATAACGGACCTTCATACCAAACAAACGGACAAACATCAATTCCTTTCTCCTAAAAGTTGCCATCCTAAACACTGCTCCCGTGGTATCCCATTCAGCCAGGCATTGCGAATCAAGAGAATATGCTCTACTGAAAATACGAAAAATGCTAGACTTGGACAACTTCGTAAACGTCTAGTTGTTCGAGGATACAATAACAACATTATTGATAGCGCTTTCGAAAGAGCAAACAAAACTAGTCGCCAAGAACTTCTTGAGTACAAAGATAAGAATAATGCAGCTAACAGAACACCCCTTGTACTCACTTACCATCCTGATTTTAAAAATGTGTCATCCATTGTTCAGAAGCATTGGAAAATTATAGAAAATGATTTAAATCTAAAAAAAGTATTTTCTTCACCACCAGTCATGGCCTTCAGAAGACCTAAAAACATCCGTGACAAATTAGTGACATCTGTATTAACCAAGCAGCCTAATCCATCGCCCGGTTGCTACAAACAATGTGGTCGAAGGAATTGTTTGTGTTGTAAAGCTGCCAATACAAGCAGTTCTTTCATCAGCTCCGTTACTAAACAAAATTATACCATCTACTCTAATTCCAACTGTAAAACGGAGAACTCAATTTATATATTAACATGTGACACTTGTGGCATTCAGTATGTGGGAGAAACAATGGACAAATTTAATATTCGGCTCAATAACCATCGTTCATCGTACAAAACCAACAAAAACTGTCCTCTCACAAGACATCTTCGTTCAACGAAACATCCTTTTGATAATGTCACTTTCCAAATTATAGAAGTCAACACCGAATGGGACACCACGGCGAGAAGGAGAAGAGAAAACTTTTGGATCCACCAACTCCACACTTTAGAACCTGATGGTCTTAACGAAAAAGACGAAAAAAGATACAGGAAAGATAAAGAATAATTTAAAACAAAGCATCGTCCTTTTTATCCCGTAATATTGGCCAATGGACGTTGCTAACTTCAACAACCAATTATGTATTTTTAAGGTAGCTAAATCCAAGTGCAACATGTACATTGAGCTGCAAAATTTTCTTATTTTCAAAGCAGCTAAATGCAAGAGGTCATATACATTGAGCTGCAAAATTTTCTTATTTTGAAGGCAGTTCAGTGCAACACAGACGTTGAGCTGCAAAAGTTTCTTATCATCTACATCCGATTTCACCTGGATAGATGCACGCTTGATAAAGCTAGTTGGTCTAGCGAAATATTGCGTTTATTTTCATCATTTTGTAAATATTTTAAACATTCTTATATTTACATACTAAATAGTGTGTTAAAATTACATTGTTAGGCAATCTATATATATATATATAAATATATATATATAAGTAATAATAATCAACATAAGTCATATAACATGACGTGATCTATATACTCAACTTCAACTAAGGGTTGCATGGGTATGAAAGCTTGTACGCAGGGGGACAAAGAGTGAACATTTGATTGGTTAATTTTAAGGGTTATTTTTTTAATGTGTAATGAATTGTTAAAAGAAATTTTGTCTACAATACTGGATAGGAAACACCTGTATTTCTCTATTCGAAACAAGGCTAATTTTGTAACAATTGTTGAAATATGCAAATTTAACACAGACTAATTTGGGAAAACAATAGTAGTATTGCACCTCTAAATTATTAAACACTTCTAAAACAGTATTGTACATGAAATGTTTGTTTTTTGTAATCGGGTTTTAGTGCATAATTTGTCAATGCGAGCTATTTCAGCTCCTCGTAGCCTCTGGTTTATGATGACTGATGTGTGAATTTGTACGATTAATTTGACATTTAAATCGTTCTATTTCATTTTGGTAGTATTCATGTATCAGTTGAGCTCCTATCAAATGTCAGTAGGTATCATTTGTGCGGCAACATTGAGAATATTTGAATTTAAATGCCAAAAGTATTGTGGCATTTACCTGACAAGTCGTTTGCCCAGCTTACATAGTAGATATTTCCATTCTGTGTAATATTGATTCTAACCTTGTGGATAGAAAAGTTGTTTTCACAATGACGAACAGTTCTTGGGGTATTTTGGCTCTGAAAGATTTCTTAAATTGGCTACTGTTAACTTTCCGTTGAGTGGACTTTTATTTCTGGCTATTTATCACCCCCAATGTTAGGTTGGGTTCCTGTTGCTTAGTCTTTAGTGTTCTATGTTGTGTTTTTGTACTATGGTTTGTCTGCTTGTATTTTCATTTTTAGCCATGGCGTTGTCAGTTTATTTTCGATTAATGAGTTTAAATATCCCTCCGGTATCATTCGCCCCCTTTTATAAATGTCTTAAAATCAAATTGAATTAAAAGAATATTTATTCCTCCTATTTGGCACTGCTGGTGATAAATTCATGAACAATCGCTTCTTCAGGTGCAATAACATAAGGGTGTACATTCGACTAACTAGAACGTCAAGTTTACAAAAGATGATATCTTGTTATTTCAAAAAAGTTTTCCGCTTCTATCTAATTCGACAGGAACTAGCTCATACCACAAATAAATCTGCAGCTGTTTCAAATTTCCATTTGTATCTAAAACTTGACTATTTGGGACAGATAACTAACATTCATTAGAAAAGGGAAATCTTAAAATTTAAAACTGTGCTTCTTCTTTTTCTTTGTTCACTTATTCGGGTTGTACCTGACCCAGAAATCAATTCAGTTAGCAAATATCGCTATCCGTTGTTAAACAAATGGATGCCTTAAACTTTGAATTTCATTTTTTAGATATATTAAGATAAACTATTCTGAAATTTAAACTGACTTTGTTTACTTAATTTGTTGAATATTATAACGTTTTAAACTTGTAAGTTCTACTCTGAAGGTGTGCCTAGATTTGTAGAAGTTATAAGATACAGATAATGTTTTTTGTAGGTTGCACTTTGTAAATACAGCTGTTTCTCAAAACACGCCTCTATTGGGGAGATCTTGAATATTCATAGAAAATTAATTTTGTTTACATACTGGTGCCAAGCTATGCTCTCTGCGTTCCATCTCACAGAGACATAACTTGGGAATGTTACTAGTAAATAAACATGTGCATATTGTTTACATTTAAATCTGTGATACCTTTCATTCGAGGTAGGGGTAGTTAAGAAAGTTAGTATTAGTTTAAACTCTGAGAAGTTCAGGGCATATAAACGTTGAAAATATGCCGCCAAGTCCTATATTTTGACCTTTGAAAAAAATTGTGGTGCATATAAACTTTAAATTCTACGATAAGAATTTTTTCCAAACTTCATAGTAAAAGTGGTACAGTTTTAGCCGTAAAAGGAGTTCTTATGGGAAATTGCATTGTCAATATTTACAGAAATGCAACCTGTAAAGATTGTATAAAAACGTTGTTTAGCATATTGCAGATTAACATAGCAATAAAGACGTATTATAAATTGATATTTCATATTAAATTTCAGTGTGAAATATATGCATGATAAAACTAACATGAATTATTGACAGTTTATCGGAACTAAAATATACTTATTTAATTTTCTGGCATTTGATGTCTTATCCTGATACGAAAAAAAGTCTGGAATTATTTAAAGAATTTAAGCCAAACCCATCAAATTTGAAATTTGAATTTGAAAAAAGTGTTTATATATTTAGGATTTGGCAAAAGCGTTCCTTTAAGTAAAATAAATGGTGGATTTAATCGGATGTTTAAGCTAGCTCAACTTCTATTTAGTCTAAGATGCATGATTTTTATTATTAGTTGTTAGTAGCTTTGAACTAGATGTTAGTTAACTGCGAGTACTCTCAGATCTGTACCAAGCGTCTTTTTGTTGTTGGGATGTACAAGTACCCGTCCACGTCCACTTGTATTTTTGTCAGCGTGATGAGTTAAGTCTTTTTCAACTGATTTTTATAGTTCGTTCTTATGTTGTACTGTTATACATGTACCACTGTCCCAGGTTAGGGGATGATTGGGATCCCGCTATCATGTTTAACCCCACCATATTCTGTATGTTTGTGTCTGTCCCAATTTAGAAGCCTGTAATTCAGTGGTCTTTCGTTCATTTTTATATTCCCGTAAAAATTTTGATTGGACGTATATTATACAAATGTCCGTCCGTCTGTCTGTCCGGCTTAAACATGTCACATCGTAACTTGAGAACAACTCATTCAAATTTAATGAAACTTAATATAGTTATTCTTTGTGATAGTCAGACGATCTGCATACTTTTTGGTGAAAATAAGATTTAAACTTATTGAAGTACACTAAATAACTAAAACGGGTGTGTGTTATTTTCACATGTCGCGCCGTATCTCGATCACGATTTATGACAATTGCTTAACACTTTACACACTTCTTAGTTATATTTATTTAAAGATCTATATATATTTTGGTGGTGATTCAAAATTTTATTTTAGAGTTATTGAGTTTTTTGTTTAAAAAAGGTAGTATCTCAGAAACTATTTATGATTATTGCACACAAGACGACGGGTGTATCGTGCGCTCATGACACAGCTTTATACATACATTAGGCCGTTAGTTTTTCTCGTTTGAATTGTTTTACATTGTCATTTCGGGGCTTTTTATAGCTGACTATGAGGTATGGGCTTTGCTCATTGTTGAAGGCTGTACGGTGATCTATAGTTTGTGTCATTTTAGTCACTCTCATTGCCAATCATAACACATCTTCTTTTTTACATTCTTTTTTGTATGACAGTCGCATTCAATCCATTATATTGACAACAATGTGTGAGTAAAACAAACAGACATTATAGGTTAAAATGTAAAACATTAGGGTACAACAGCCAACATTGTGTTAAAATCAAAATCACTTTAAAAACAAATAACCATTTGAAAAAAGGCATATCAACACTCTCTACACAGAGTACATATATAAGCAAACATGAAAGACAAGACTCTAAAACTGACCAAAGCACTACAACAAAGGCTGTAGAATACCGATTACGCCATATGTATATGACCAATCTTTAATACTATTTGCTAATTTCGTGAAACGCTGAAAATTAGCATCCTGTGAGAATTTTTAAATAAGTTAAGTCCTCCTCTTTGACTGTAACCTACACAATTTGCTTATGGTTTCAGGTTTAATCTTAAATGAATTCTAACGCAACAGTGTGAGCAGTAAAACAAGTCATCTATGTCTACATGCGTTTCTTTCAGCACTAGTAGTTTTTTAGAAGGATTACAGTAATACTTATAGAGCTTCATGAGCTGGATTCTTGGTGTAACTTAGTCATTTTAAAACCTTTGAATAAGAGATAAAAACTAAATGAACTTATGATTGAGAATATTAAAGTTTTATATATAACATGTATGTTGCAATTAACATTGCAGAGATTGACTGTTTTGTACTGCTATTAACGATATATGTCGCTTAATTATCGAGACGTTGGAGATGTTTCTCGTAAATGTAAGGCGAAAATTGGAAAAACACATTTTCAAAATCATAACTTTAACTTTTTAATGCCATTCTTTCAAAATATACAGTGAATGCCGGGTAACAACATTTGTACTATGTAAGAACATCGATTAACAAATGCCGGCCTTGAAATTTATATGAATACACCGAGTGCTCAAAAACGCAATTTGTCAGACAATGTTTTCTCGAAAATAAGCTTAGCAACCTATGTTTTAGGTTAGGATTTAACTTATTTGATCAAAATATCTATAAGTTACAAACGCTTTAAATGCATGAAACCTTTTTAACTCAGTAGAAAAGAATTTGGAGAAACCCAGGGATACAAACTGTCCCAATATAAGAACATGGGAAAAAACAATGCCTTACAAATATTTCACAATGTCAGGTCAAAATAGATTTTTGAATTAAGTTAAGGAAGAGCAATAAAATGTTTTACAGTTTTTATATTGAAAATAAATCACCCTTTTTTAAAACTTTTGTATTCTTTAATGTTAACAAGACTTTACAATTAGACAAGTCCGCCTTTCTAACCTGACAATATAGATTAATTCGCAGGGTTTGCAATTTGTTATTTGGGCAAAAAAATACTCATTTGTAAATAATCATTCTAAAGATATATTTTTATCTTGTTTAAAATTATTATTCTATTTTCTTGTATTGTATTGGGGGATAACTACTCACCCAGTTCATTTGGAAGATTTAATTTTGGATCAACGAAATTTACATTATATATTTGGTTTGCAGTTTGATCAGAAGAAAACAACCACAAAGCTAGATAATACAATTAGTTATCAAAGTACTACTTCAAATAAATAGTAATCAGTTTTATAATTTTGACTGCTATTAATGTAAGTTAGATGAGTCATACAAATCTAATCTTGAATTTCATCAAAATTCTCTTTTTCGGAACACGTTTTAGAAATTCATATTTGACGTCACTTTGGGCATTGCATTGACTATGGCTAACAGGGCTGTGATTTCGTAATTTATTCGTTTTTATTTTACAGCTAGTCACCACTTCAGTTTAATCATGTATATCTATTATATAGTCATTTTATAAAATTTACTGTTTGCTATGTATTATTCTTGATAATAATGATGTTTTGTCCCAGGCGATCTTCACCTTGGTAGTTGTTATGACTTTCAAACTTTTTACATCTGAGTATAGTTTTGTGTGGACGTAGCGCGTGTCTGGTGTATAAAAATATTTTTTAACCTGTTACCTTTGGATGGCTATTATTCGTTTGTTTCTCTGTCCTATATTTTCTCCCATATATCTGTTTATTTATTGTAACCCTGTCGTGTAATGTTGTAATTTTAATGTTATAACTAACACTGCCATTAAAGCGGGAGGTTTGGCATGCCACAACACCAGGTTCAACCCACCATTTTTTCATAAAATGCCCTGTACCAAGTCAGGAAAATGGCCATTGTTACATTATAGTTCGTTACTCTGTGTGTTACGTTTCGATGTTGTGTCTCTGTTGTGTCTTAGTTCTCTTATATTTGATACATTTCCCTAAGTTTTAGTTTGTAGACCGGATTCCGGATTTGTTTTTTTCTCTATCGATTTATGAAATTTGAACAGCGGTATACTACTGTTGCCTTTTTTCATGTTGAAACATATTACAAATCATTTCAAGATTCGATTAATAGAGACATCATATAACGACAAAGGATAATTACAACGATCTAAAAATATTGATCTAAAACAGACTTATACTAAGTAATAGATATATGCAGAGGTACGCATTGTTGATATAACTTAATTACATGAATATTACAACGGTCCTTGGAAAATTATCATATGTAGTGGATTGTGTAATTACTTAATGTACACAGTTTATGAACCAAAATCTACCAACAAACAGTAGATAAGTTTAAAAAACACGTTTGTCTATCATACAGTTATAACATACTAAGAATTCTTGTGCTGGTAATCCAGATTCTGCTATTAATGGTATATACTTGCATTAGTTTAGCAAGTTACTTGATATGTATTTTAACAACGTAAAATCCTTTTCATCAGTCAAATACTATTTGCATTACTAACATCGCATATTTAAGTCTTTTACCCGGTAGATAATTATCTGAAGGTCGACTGAAACATCTTGATATGTTATATATTTCAGTGTACGTACTTATAAATACACATTTTCAATTAGTGACGACAGCTGTGCTATCTATGTTCCAATTTTATAAATCCGTTAGGAAGAAAAAAAAAACAAAGGACAACTGGTAGAATCACATGCACAACAAGAGTAGCACGATCTTCTGTGTAGATGAATCTTACCTATTATTTACTAAACCACCATGTGAATTCACAATGAAAAATACATCATTATCAGATAATATATTCAAAGACTACGAAAACACGTCATAAGAAGGGTGACTTACAGACATATTATAACGGTCAATAAATTAATTGTTGAAATACTGAAACATGAAGTATTGATTCTAGTCGTTCAACGTAGAAAATGACTATGAATTGGTATTAAGAAATAAAATTAAAAAGGTGGCAAGCCAATGTTTTTTTCTTTTTAAAATTTGCCAATTCTTTATTTTATTCATTTTTGTAAAATAAAATGTAAGCTGCTTTTTCATTAGAAAAATGAGCTTTTTTTAACAATCCAACATTTATCCCAATTACACGAATAATGTGTACATATTAAATAAGTGAGCGTATTCGATAATTTCAATCTTATGTTGGTTCTTAGTTTATATGTTCAAATCATGTTGAAAGACAAATTAAGTCAACACACAAGCATTGAGATAATCGAATAAATTCGAAAAGGAGCGAAATCGGATGCGTCGAATTTAAAGCTACATACATTGGATCGTATTATCTGAGATATGCTAACACCATAAAACTTTACAAATGATATTTTAATTGTTTCGCTTCTTACTGTTTTGAGCATTCCTGATGAAGGTAAAAAAAAAACCCACTTCGGACGCATGACATATAAAAGTAATGTTTTATGTTTTTTTTACTACTGGTGAAGTTCTGTTGACAATTGGGAAGTAAATTATTATCACATTTCTCATAGGTTCTTATTTGAAGTCGTCCGTATTTGTAAAAATCTGAGCTCAATATATCAAGCAGAATTTCTTAATCTCAAACTCACTGGCATACGTGATTAATACAATGATAACTGTTAAATGTTGCTGTGGCAAATTAAATGCATTCTTAGAACGTGAACATGGTAATGAAATAAACTGTAAACCTTGCTTTGTACAAGATAAGTAAACTGAACAGAGTTATTTTAAATTGTCTCGTTCACAAGGTCCACACAAAAGTAGTCTTGTCAATATATAGACAATAATAGTGCATTGACTTGACATATCAACGATATAAGGATGAGGCTTAGAAACGGGGAAATGCGAGGCTGTGCCGAGCATTTTCCCCGTTTCGGGCCGAATCCTTATATCGTTGATATGTCAAATCAATGCACTATTATTGTCTTTATACTGCAATCTTAAAAAAAACATTTTCAATTGTTGTTTATTGTGTTAATGTTATTTATTTGATTTCAATATTGGGGAAAATCCCCCTTTGAAAAGGCCTCATATCACACAGACGAAGAAATATAAAACACGATGAAATGTACATCATTACCGCAATCAATGGTGAACGAATTCGTTGCAGACTAAAATATCAGCAATAAACATAAAACATAATGATTTATAGGTTGCAAACAAAAAAATATTAATAAGTGAAATATGTTTTCCAAAAAATTGCAAAAGAAACAAGTTTGAGTCGTTAAACGCATCGTTGTTTACATTCAATTTGGAAACAAGAACAGGTTGAAAAGGTCGTATGAATAATTAAATATAATTTCGACAATTTCTATTTAAATATTCATGAGGAAAAGTGATATCAGGTCAGTGACTGTATATGGCATAGAAATATACAGTCAACGCATTTTGACTGCTCAAATAGAACGAGTGCAGTATAAATACATATATAGTTTCAATATATTGGTAGTATGTGTCAAGAGGAGCAACTCTTGTTTTAATTATTTAGAATAACATCTGAAAGGAAAAACGACTCATGAATGATTTACATTTTACCAATAAAGATTTCACCAAGTCTTTTAACACAGTGAAGACTTTAACATGAAATATAGAAAAAAAAGTGAACAGTTACAGCAATTTTGCCTTGCAAAAGATCTTTTTTAATTGGAAAAGAAAAACAATATTTGATATATATGTGACGAAGTTCAAATTGTTCATATAACAGACGAATTAGGTAATATTATATATAATTTTGACCGTATAAGCAATTATGTGTTTAACTGTCAGTTTTTCAGATATAAGTATATAATCTGAATTATCAGAAAATTATATTCTTTATGAATAACATGAATCGAGAAAGTTTTAATTGATTAAAGTTAATAGTTGGAACATGGAGATAATATTTATTAATTCTATTTACGATTTCAATTTACAACTACAATTTTGTAAATCGAAATTAAGTTTGAAAAATATCATCTAGAAAATACTCAGATGAAAGACTACCATTTCAAATGGGTTAACACGTCTGCAATGTAACTTTAATTTGCAAATTGTATTGTATCTTGTGCTTATCAACTGATTGATTGTTGGTGACTTAAAGTCCAGTGAGAAACTTGCCATGCATTTGAGGACGATAACAAATGCACAATGAATACAATACGCGCATGTAAGTCATGTAATAGAGGCTGTGCGGGATGAAGGTAGGAGAAATATTGACCGCCACGGAAATTTATAGTATATTGTTAAGGACAGATATTTTACATGACAACATACCACCTACAGACACTTAAAAAGTTTTTTCTATGTTCAAGAGCATGGCAATCGCTCTACACGATGCATCAGACTTAGCGTCTCCATTCTGACTGGACGTGGTTGCCTACTTGAACATACCACACAGCTAAACTGACGTACCACTTTGACATATGTGTCACTGCCAGTCGGAAGAAAACCAACAGTTATATAAAAATAAGAAGATGTGGTAAGATTTCAAATTGGACAACCCTGAACAATGGACCCTACGACACAGAAATAATAACTGTGACATATTTGTATTCCCCAATCACACATGGGGTCGTCTTTTACTCTTAAAGATCCACAATTTTATTATTTTTATGAGAGAAGAGGTTTTTTTTTGATTTTTGATTTTTCTGAATAAATGTTCTCATTTTTAATATTCGCCATTATAGCAATTTTGATAAACATACATTGTTTAAACTATCTCGTATTTTTTTTTACAACGAATGAAAAAGATTTGATACATTAAGAAGAGTATAATAGATATATGTAGATGTGGTATGACTTTCAAAGGGACAACTCTCCATCCAAATAACAATTTATAAAGGTAAACCATTATAGGTCAATGTACGGCCTTCAACACGGAGCCTTTGCTCACACCAAACAACAAGCTATAAAGGGCTCCAAAATAACTAATTTAAAATCATTCAAACGGGAAAACCAACGGTATAATCTATATAAAAAACGAGAAACGAGAAACACGTATAAATTACATAAACAAACTACTGTACATTCATGGTACAAAGCAATTTGATGACTTTATATTTTTGTACCTTGGATCATGATACATAAATTTGGTCTTTTACATAACGACATGAAATGGACCTTCAAAATTTTACCTAGAAGTTATCGTCTGTACAAAGTAAAGGATTCTGGGTTTGAATACTTATCTAAAAAACTGCATAGCAAACATATATTCACATATTCAGTAAGTGTCTAATGATACCTGAATTAATATCTGAAAAAAAGTAATCAAAAGTATTCATCAGGAAAGTAAAAAAACAATCATATTGTTTCTCGATTGAGTATGTGTGTGACAAGTGCTGCATATACTATTACGAAGTTGTTGTATGATTGCCACAAGACCAAAGAGCATAGAAGGTCTATTTGCCACGAATGAGAAAAAAAAACATAATGTATCGGTTGAAGCTAGCCTTAATAGACTTCGATATGATAAACATGAAAGAGGGGCAAGAGTGACACTCGAGCTCATAAATCGAAACAAAATTGACAACGCCATGGCTTAAAAAGACAAACAATAGTTCGCAAAACACAAAGAAAACTTAAGATTAACAAGCACCCCATCATAACCTGGCGGTTTTTCAGGTGCTCCTAAATGATAATCAGGTCCAGCGCATCATGTGGCACCCGTCGTATGATTCATGTTAGTAAAAACCCGGTTACAAGTCTTATTCGATAAGTGATATTCCTGAAAGTGGAACAGAATTGTAGTTAAGACATAAGGAATATGTCTGCTATCATATGTGAAACGTATAATCCAAAACGTTGAAGCCTGTCTGAAGAAAAAACTTACTGCCTGATTTATAAAAAATATCAATAAGAGAAGCTGTATACTTTTCGAATCAATATGACTCTAGACATTACTTTTAAATTTATCTGAAGTTCCAAACACTGAAAAAATAAAACATGAAATACCTTTTTTGTCCTCATTTAATCCATTAATCACATCTTGATTAAAATTTCTTTTAACAGTATTGACAATTAAAAAATAATTCAAATGGAAAATGATTTAAATCATCAGAATTGTTTTTTTCGCTTAATAGATTTTTGTTCTTGTAAAAAGTAAAAACACAAAAATACTGAACTCCGATGAAAATTCAAAAACGAAAGTCCAAAATCAAAAGGCAAAATCAAAAGTCCAAACAAATATATACATTTGTACCTAAATAATCATAGTAATGCCATTACTTTATGAATGAAATTATAACAAAAGGAAACGGTTTAGTGCAGTAATTGATAAAACCAATTATAACGCACTTCACAAATTTCCGAGAAAAATTATATGGAACAGTCACATGAGTCAGTTTCATAAAACACAATCCATCTGAGTTTTTATTTGCTATTTTTATATTTTCAATAATGAGACAGCTAATGTATATAAAAAAGAGGGAAACATTTAAGAGGAAGAGACAAAAGGAAAAAAGTATTAAATGAACATTGCACAGAACTTATATTTTTTTTCTGACATCAAAATACTAAAACATCTGGTACCAATGTGTAGGCATATCAGTTTTCTTACAAATTTGTAAACCTCAACCTACATACTGTAATGTTTATTGGTCGTTATGGTTATAAATCTGGAGAATCTTGTATTATATATGCATATTTTATACAGAAAGAAGCGTTGTGTGGATTTAGACCTTTGGCGGGGAAATTAGTGGCAGGGTCGAAAGTTATAGGGGTGATCGTAAGTGATTCTCTATGCTATGTAAGGGTAACATTTAGAGAACACCCCTATCCAGAAAATAGTATATTCGCCCTGGGGTATATAAGAGAGTGAGAAACGGCATTCGAGGCTGTCGGTTGGCTGTCGATGAGCGTACGTTGGTTATATTAAGCGCTAGTAAGAGCCTTAATATTCAAAGGACACTTTGTACCGGGTACAAAGTAAACGTACAAGTTGAACGGATTGACAAGGCGGACTGTCCCACTCGGTGGACAGGCTGTACCAGCCCGCACTGTCTGGTAGTGACAGGTTGTCCCACTCGGAGGACAAGTTGTTCCAGCCCGCACTGTCTGGTAGTGACAGGTTGTTCCACTCGGAGGACAAGTTGTACCAGACCGCTCTGTCTTGTATTGACAGACTGTCCCATTCGGAGACAAGCTGTACCAGCTATACTGTCTCTAAGTGACACATCGTCCCATCTTGAGGACAGGCTGGTTTATTGTATTATATTTGTATATATATAATTGTCCGTTGTTACTTTATTTCGACAAAGTGTGTATATTTTAGTTCAATGTGCATAATTTAGATAGTTGTAGTTTTTAACATTACCGTATTGTTTGTGGACAACTTGGATCCAAGTATTTACTGGAACGGATGTTTGAGATATAAACGCCTGGTTACACGTTACAATACACATACTGCTAACATACTAGAATATGCTATATAAGTAAAAATACAATTTAAGGTGCATCTATTTTACCCAAAAGCCGTTCTTCGAGGGGAAATTTCCCACTTATCTATTTTAAATGCATGAAAAATTAATCCAGTAACAGTTACTAAAAACGTGCGTCCATTTTGATATTCTGACCGGGAAAGGGAGAAACACTTAGAGTACATATAAGTGACATTTATAACTTGCATTAAGTACACATATGGGATTCATACATCTAATTAAATTAGCTAAATAAATTGATTACGTTAAATCAATTGTACAAGATAACATATATATCAAATATCAAACCACTGTTACATATTAAAGAACAAAATAAACAAATAGTATGCTCTAAAAAGACTTTTAATATCCACGATAATATACTTGAGCATAACGTGACGCCACTTTCTTCCAGCCACGTGGGTCTAATTTTAGATTAAAAAGATTTCCCAAACTATGTTTAGACCCTTAACTTTACGGGATACATAATATCAAACGATAGCAATAGTATGAACAGGTGTACTTTGAATTTCAAGTAAAAGACTTGAACCGTACAAAATTTTAAAAAATATCAACGACCCGAGAACAACATTCTTAAAAAAACTTTTACCCACGAAATGATTTTTATCTGTTTTGAAATCATTATTAGTACACAACGAGATATCATTTTCTGTAATGATATCATCAAATAATTTGAACAGTTGCTTTACTTGCTTTTCAGATTTACTGCCCGTTACTTGTTTATCTATATCAATTACTCTTCCATTACATTTAACATTGATTATATCTTTAATATTGTCAGGTAGTGTTAGTACATATTTCTTAATGTTAAAGGTAGTAATATTTTGGTTTTCCATTTCGCGTTTATAATCATCGAAGCCAGTGAAAGCAACTAAGGTATGCTTAAAAAAAAATCACCAAAGCGCTTGCTGAGCTGTTCTACAGTTAACGCATCTTCATTAGTAAATCTACCAACAGGTAACACTAGAATAACTGCATACGGTGCCGATTTATTATAACTTATTATTTTACATAGAATTTCGTTCCCTTCTTTTGATTTGTCCAGCAATCCAGGCGTATCAACGATTAAAACTCGTCTACCAAGAATGATAGCATGATCAAATTTTAAAGCACTAAACAAAGTAGAAGGAGATTTTAAGTTAGTGGTACTATTCTTCAAAATGGTTTGAGATACTGCCTATTACCTGCCTCTGTTTTGCCGATTATAACAATTCTTAGTTCTCTCTTCGTGTCCTGAAAAAAGGAAATGATTCCTGTTTGTTGTAATGAAATAACTGTCCAATAGAAAGCCTTCGAAATGATATTTCATTTGATTTGCAAAGATGAAATTGTGTATTGTACTGGTAATTATGTACGCATTATTTTGTGAATAGTGTTATTATGCAGTTACATTAACCATCAGATATTGGTGGTCCTTTTGCAACTAAACAAAATCCAAAATGATATTAAGATATGGCTAAAATACCGAGGTCTTAATTGTTGACCCAACACTATATAATGAACATTCTGTTCTAAAAGATCGAACATATTTCCTCATAAAAAAACCTTCCCAAAGACAAAAAAAAACTTCTTGCTTAGTTCATTAATTTCAGATTGAAGATATATTATGACAGTTCAATAGATTTACTGTAACAAATTTGATGACCATTACGATCTGTTTGTGTCTCAAAAAGTGAAATAATAAAAATTCCGAACTCCAATGAAACTGCAAAACGAAATAGCAAATGACAAATTTAACAACTCCAACCAATCAAACGAATGGACAACAGACTACGTAGATTTTGACTATTGAACGTGTAGCTATAGACTAGTTGTAGCATAGATATTGATAGCCGCTACGTAGCTGCTTCGATATTGAACTCAACCCAGTTGTCATATTCTTGACTTGGTACAGGTAATTCTCACAGGATTAAATAGATTTCCTTATAAAGAGAAAATTGTGGTTTAAACCTGGTTTTATAGCTAGTTTACCTCTCAACTGTATGCAGTTAAGAAATATCATACATTTAATTCCCGTGCCTGGGGGTAGATATGAAGATTTGTACACCCCAGAATATTTATATTTCAGGAGGGCTGTGCCTGATAGAAATATGATTTTATGTAGTGTGAGACAATATTCATATCGCCCAAGGCTAAGGGGAATGAATGTTTTATTCTACAGTCTTTTTTTTTTACTTCTGAACATAAGATATTAGTTAACATAATTGTTTTCTTATCCGGTTTTTTAATCACTAAACACAACATATACAAGGATAATAAGAACCGATTAAAAGTTAATTTTACATTTATTTCTGTTTTTAGATCTGACATAGTTTTTAAAAACGAAATTACTTTACTATCTTTAAAATCATAAACTGTATGTTATGTCGCTTAAGGCATTCACGGCGTTCAGAAGGGAATATGATACTCAGAAGGGGATATGAAACTTTGTTCGACCTCACGTGGAATAGTTTCAACCAATCGGATTATGATTTGGCTATCAAAATCAGCATGCAGTGGAATAATGTATAATATCAACAACAACGTATGAACAAAATAAACAGATATAAAAGGTAAACATGTCAATATTATGTTATAAATTGAATTATATTATTCCAAATATAACACACATGTGCAAAAGGCTAACATAGTAGGTCTTAAATTTTACTTGCCAGAAAGGAAGCATGGTATGTACTAATTCACCGATGAGTTTAATTCTCTATAGTGATATTTTAATGCGTATTGCATTGATTTGCATCCTTAGGACGCATGCAAAACACATGTTACAGGATATGCCCTCTTTCAGTCTTGCTAGTTTAAGGATTTTTATGCGAAGCCCAAGGCTTTTTATTTGTTTAGTCATCCTTCATTAAACAAGGAGATTTAACCAGAGGCAACCTTAAAGTGCTCACATTTTTATTAAAAATATAACAACAAATTTGGAAGTAAATAAAAATTTTAATAAAAATAAGAGTACTTTTATTAAAAAAGAAGGAAGCCGTAAAATGTTTAATGTGTTAAAGTATTAAACCTTACCATATATTTATCCACATCACCAAAACGTTTTCTAACAGCATTTGTTTATGTTTTATTGTTTCCCTGAAACAAACGTGGTATAAATCTTATGATTCTCTGAACCTGCAAAGAGAAACTACATTTTATTTTTTAAAAACATAATTGTTTCGTCTGTGGTCAATTGAGCTTAGACTTTATAATGGCCATAGACAACAGTCGCGTATAGACTCATTTAAGACATATTTGGCAAACATTTGCTGATGCAATACAGAATGCGATGAAAATAAAATATCTGTCAATATTATAATATTTCAAAACCAGCTGCTGACATGTAAATTGACAGGTTTAATGTTGATATTCTAAGCAGGAATTGTAAACAGCTTCAAATGGTCACCGGACTTAATTGATGGATCAAAAAGAAAGGGACAAATATCCCAAAGACGCATATAAATACTCAAATATTAGTGTTAAACAAAGATTTATCTTACTCTTTTTATAAAACAAGAATGTGTCCAAAATACACGGATGCCCCATCCGCATTATCATTTTCTATGTTCAGTGGACCTTGAAAATGTGGTGAAACTCTAATTGGCATTAAAATTGGAAAGATCATACCATAAGGAACATGTATACTAAGTTTCAAGTTGATTGGACTTCAACTTCATCAAAAACTACCTCGACTATATACTTTGTCCTAAAGCGGAACGAACGGACAAACGAACGGACGAAAAGACGAACGGACGCCAGACCAGAAAACGTAATGCCCATAAATGGGGCATAAAAAAAAAAGAATTCATTCACATATTAAACAAAAATAAGATAACGGAAATACCGAACTCGAAAAAAAATTCAAATCGGAAAGCCCCTTATCAAATGGGCTAAAAATGTAAACCAGGTTTTAAGAACCTACAAAATATTTTCAATAATTTATCATATAAAACAATGAAGTGAAGCATGATGGCGCGATAGAAGAATTTTAAAGTTTTAATTTTCATAAATCGTAATGATCAAGCAGTATCATGGTCCTGGTCGTAGCATGTTTTAAAATGACTACCCCTAGCTGTTAACCCTCTCTGAGCACCTGATATTATTCTCGGTGTTCTTTATATTGAGGTGCTCAGTTCTTTTCATTTTTCTTTCTATAGAATGTGTTGGTATTGCTGTTTGTCCTATTGGTGTTTTTATTATTGACCCTGATCTTTTCGTTTTTTTTTAACTAGCATGCAATAGTAAAATAAGATTACAATTTCTCATTCAAAATATGGAACATAAAACTTTGTTTTGCAAATACTAATGAAAAATAAAATAACAACAGCCGGTGAGTCATAGTACAGTTACTTCGGTACTGGCATGCACATACGGAGCTTTTTGGGGAATTTGCTGAAACAAACTAACATTTTTTCAAAATTGAAAAATATCGCCACTGGACTAAGCCTTGATCCCTTGCACGGCTATGGTTACTTTTAGTTCATATTGGTTTATTCAGTTCTTTTATTTCAAACACATTTTGGGTTTTCATATATGGTTTGGTCACAAGCATTACAGAAGTTCAATTACTTGTTTTCAGTAAAGTCACCCTAGATATCAGGATTGATTTTTGTGTTGACGCCAGAAATGTCTGCTGTTATTTAATCGGTACCGTCAATGTTGTTTTTATGGTGAACCTTTCGGTAAACCAATTAAAAAAAACCAGGTCATAAGTGGTTATGCATTTTGTGTTGTTCTGGACATTTTAGAAAGGAAAGTCTTACAATTAAAAGACAGTGACTTACCGTGCCTTCTCTTTCGAATGGATCTCTTTTATCATCATCCTTTGAGTCAATCTCCAATGAGGGCTTACCATCGACAAATAATTCTATTATTATAAACACATATTTTATTATTTCAACGAGAAAACGCGACAGGCTTCGTAATATTTTTATTCGCTCAAATAGTACATCCGCAGAAGAGAAATTTAAACAACAAAGAAACAAAGTAAATAACTTGAAAAAGCAAGCTAAAACATATTTTTTTACCAGTATTAATGAAAATTTAGATGAACTAAAAGTTACCAACTGAAACAATACTGGAAAACGGTTAACATGTTAATTAAAAGTGATACACCGTCTCATGATTTACCACCCATGACGGACCCTGATCACAACTTTAAACTTGCGTATGAGGGAACCGAAAAGTCCGACATTTTAAATAAATATTTTTGTTCAATTTCTAATAAGGATGGCGCTAGTAAAGATTTGCCGGAATTTGACGACCGATGTCTTGAATGTATTTCACAAATTGTAGTTAGTGAACAAGATGCACTTGATATTCTTTCAACGCTCGATGTTAATAAAGCTGTTGGGCCAGATATCGTTAGCAACAGAATGGTACTTGCCGTTAGGAATGAAATTTCCAAACCATTATGTCTACTTATTAACAAATCTTTAAATGATAAAATATTTCCAGACCAATGGAAGATTGCACATGTTATTCCCTTATTCAAAAGTGGTGACAAGTCATTACCGTCTAACTACAGGCCAGTCTCCTTATTGTCATGTGTGAGTAAAGTCTTAGAAAAGATTGTTTTCAAAAATATTTTTAACCATTTACATGGAAATAAATTATTATACAAGTATCAATCCGGATTTATTCCAGGATACTCAACTTCGCATCAGTTGATAGAATTGTATAACAAAATTTTGAGTGCACTAAATGAAAAGCTTTTAACAAGCATTACATTTGCTGATATAAGCAAAGCATTTGATACTGTTTGGATTAAGGCTTTATTACATAAACTTGAAAAATATGGTATAAAAGGAGACTTGCTATGTTGGTTGAAAAGTTGTCTAGACGATCTCAGAGAGTTGTCATAAAAGATTCGTTATCAAACATTGGAAAACTTAACGCTGGTGTGCCTCAGGGGTCAGTATTAGGACCCTTGTTGTTTTTAATATACATAAATGATATAGCTGATGGTATGTCTGGATTCGGAAGGCCTTTTGCAGATGATACTTCAATAGGTCATACTGCACCTGATGAATCCACTTTGAAAAATTCAATCAGTAGAGATCTTGATTATTTAAGTAAGTGGTCAGAAAAATGGCTAGTGAAGTTTAACCCTAATAAAACTGATATTAAGATATTTAGTTTGAAAAATATATACAGTGATATTACTTTTGATTTTGGAGGTGCTACATTGAAACCAGTTAGTGCGCACAAACACCTAGGTGTCATATTTAGTAATGATTGTAAATGGAATAAGCATGTTGATAAACTGATTGAGAAAACTACGAAGCAGCTTAATGTTTTACGCAAACTAAAATATCGATTAAACAGGGATTATTTAGAAAAAAAATTATATTGTTTTTATTCGTTCGATACTTAAGTATTCATCAGAAGTTTGGGATAATTGTGGGAACACAAATTCTGATCGGATAGAAAATATTCAAATCGAGGCTGCTCGCATAGTTACTGGATTACCAAGTTATGCTACAATGTAGCCGAAACGCTATTTACAGGAAGACGGGATGGGAAAAATTAAGCGTAAGGCGGGAGGTAAAAAAGTTAGCCATGTTTTATAAAATTATGAACAATCAGGCTCCAGATTATTTACAGGACTTGGTTCCAGAATTTGTGTCTGATATAGTAATTACAATTTACGAAACAGACACAATATCACTATTCCAGTGAATCGTTTGTCGGTTTATCAACATTCTTATTTCCCAGCATCCATAACATTGTGAAACACTTTAGAAATTATTATTAGACAGAGTCCTACATTTTCATCATTTAAAAGCAAATTGCACATGTTATACTATACGAATAAAAAACCTCCGAGGCATTACTATCTGTATTACATGCAAGGTTGCGAAACCATTGTAGCACTCTTCAATCTGATTTGTTTAATGCAAACTTAGTACAAGATGATGCCAATTGTTTATGTTGCTTCATCAATGAAGATGCTAAACATTATTTATTATATTGTAACAATTTTTCATCACAAAGGCTTTTAATGATCAATGAAATCAATGTTTTTGCTGTAATATTACAATTGAGTTATTGCTCTCTGGTGATGAGTCTTTGAGTTCTGAAGAAAATGATATTGTTTTTCTATCTGTACAAAAGTATATAAAAAGTACCAAGCGTTTTTCTCACATTTGACAACCTTATTCTGTAACAGATCTTACTAGAACATGATCAATGTATGTATGCTCTTTTGGGTACGATAATCGAATGATCTTTATGATTGACTTTTGTATTCTGAAACGTTTCAATGGATTTAAGTAAAAAACAAAATTGATACTTACAATTACGTGTATATTTATTCCGTTTTTCTGTTAATCCGTAACTATAAACTATGAGTGTGTAATTTACATTTAAACAAATTCATACACACATGACTTAAGTCACTTGTCATGTACACTAACATATTTAATTTACACAGTTCGGTATGTTTGCATTTATTTGTTCTGAAAATAGGCGCATTCGATTGGTTATATTAAATGGTAAATATCCATTGATTCGATTCTTAAACTTTACATGTAATTTATTTTTATATCTTCATGCTTAAATAATAATTGGTTAAAGTCATATTTATGTAATGTCCATTAATGTGTATATTTATGTATATATTGGAGAAACTTGTGTCTAATCCATTTGTCTCTTTTTGGAACAATAAAATATGTTTAAACTAAACTAAACTACTTCACCTAACCTTGAAATGGTAAAAATAAATAATTAAAAACGACTTTAATGATGTCGGTAATGGCAAAAGTGAATATAAAGAATAGATTGACAGTTGACGTCTAACTAAAAAAACATGCCTTTCAGGAATAACAGCATAGATATGTGAAAAAAAACCATGCATGTAAACAAAGTTATGTAATGTACAATATATAAAAATTAGGAGATATGGTATGGTTAAGTCTGCTTTGTATAAACATAAAGGAATGAGACAGAATGTTGTAAAATTTAAAACCTCCTCCCCCAAAGATAAGTAAGAAAATTCACAGCGCAGGACTAACATAAAAATAATAAAAACAGCTTATAATAGACGCCATGTTGAAAAAGCGAGTCAATTTAACAAACGTGTGATATTCGAATGAAACGGTAACCAATATGTTTGTATAATATACAGCTTTGGTGATATTACGATATCAATTATATAATATTGATTCATGATAATGATATTCTTAATTTCAATATCAACATGTGCTTCGGTTTTGATTTATTTTGTTATACCAGCTATTAGTAAATAAAAATAAATATACAATAAATGACAAACATTTCAAATGTTTACCTTCAATGAAAAAAACATCGGATGCATCAGGTTAACAACGATCTGTTATTTCTTCGAGAACATCTAATATCACCCCCGATTATAATTATTATAGCGGTTATCGTTGGTTAATAATACTTCTCTTTGTAGTGCACTTTAGGCTCCTTCTTCTAAGTTTTTTTTAAATTTTTTGAGCATTGCAATTGCTTTATCATTGTTTTCTTCTAGTTTTTTTTATTGTTCCCTTTGTATCTTCTCCTTTTTTGTTATTGATATGTTGACTTTTTAGTTATTCATAAAAATAACTTACCCTTATGTATGTCCTTAAAATCTACAGAAACTGTTGCATGTGTCGATGGCCCTTTTCCATAATTCGGATATCGTTGTAGTAAGCTTGACAGTAATTCATCAATTATTCCAAGTAAATCTCAAATTCTATAAAAAAATTGATGCCGCGACCTCCAAACCAATAATAAGACATCCTTCTTTAGCATACGTTATGTGCACACCATCGATTTTTATGTGCCTACAATAATATCCTCAATGTTCTCAACTGAGGGAATCCTTTTCCCGTGTATCTGGAGTTCACATGGAACGTTTCCTAAATGTACACAAAATAATTTGAATAGAAGGAGAACATGTATACTATGATTGTAAAATATAAATTCATGATTTATTGATTGGATGTTGTGTTGCATCACGGCTAGACAAATGCGAGTAAATAGTTAAAGTAAAATGACAAATTTTATTGCCACTTGACATACGCAATTATTCTTGATATTAACACCCTATTGAACACAATTATCGGATGGGTCATGTTTATAGTATGAAAGTGCCCTTCAAAAATGGTCCACCTATTTAGGTTATATCTGAATTTGAGTTCGCGTATATAAAGCATTTCTTCGGATAAACAGTGGGATGGTGGATCATTCTACTCAGAGAACTTTGGTCCAATTTCAATTGTTATTACATGAAAATGTCATGCCTTTGGCTCTCTTACGGGTTTAATTTGTGCCTTAATAAAGTTTGAAGTACATACGAAACTTAATGACAAAAACAACAGCATAACCGACAAAATATTATACTAGATATAAGGTATGATCTCATGGATTTTGGTAAAACATATTAATGTTATCTACATAATTTGATGGTTTCGAACTATTCGGTCTATAGTCTAAAGTTATAAGGTAGAATAGCATAAATCGTCTGTCGATTTTGTTATAGTAATATGGTACCTTAATTTTAGAAGAAAAAATAACTTTACCTAACGGACTATTTTGGGCTGTTGCTTTTCCTGTGTGTTGCCTTTGCATCATATAAAGCTGCTGTTTGATCTCTTTTAGATTTTCTGTAAAAGAATTATCAAAAATACAAATGAGTTTGAGTACGAATGTTTGGCATTTTTATACTATGTAATAAAGAGAAATGCAGTTTAATAGTTCTTTATTGTATTTCTAATGGAAAATTTATAATTGGATATTTATTTATTGAAAGTATACGATACACTTTCTAAACGAACAAAAGACCCGAAAATTTGCAAAAGAGGGACAAAGCATACCAGAGGGAGAGTCAAACTCATTGATAGAAAATAAACTGACAAGCCATTGTAAAGTTTGCCAACTATGACAGTATTCGCTGGTTTTTAATTGATCGTTTTAAGCAAAGGGTAGTCTATGTCATTTAACACCCCTAGTAGCAGTTTAAATAATTTTGACCTTGTTTAAGGTAGGATACCGGTCAAGTAAAAATGCGCTGATCTATAAATGTTATGATAATTTGCATTCCTTTAATTATGGCGTTATGCATTTCATTTTGTCTTTCTTTTGCTTTTAATCTCTCCATGGTATTGCAAAGTTCCTCTTCCATTACCGGATTGATTTCTGATGTCAATAAAGAGTCGATTTTCTTGATGTACGCATTTCCACCCAATTGTAAGATACATGCACGATTTTCTTTCCAGTTTTTAAGAAGGTCTTCCTCGTTGAGTGAGTAGTAAGAGCAATGAGAAACATACACATTTTTAAAAATGCGAATTCTATCAATATTTGCAGAAAAGTCTTTATTATCCTCGTTTGGTTTGTTACCCCAACCGTTTTTGTGTGGACAAATAGTATTCAGATTGCGCAAAATAATATATAGAAGACTTATATTAAGATCTGATAAGTCACCTTTGTAATGTGCTTTATCTGGGTACAACAATTGTCGTTCATGGTTATCCAACTGTGAATTAATTCTACTTCTCATTCCGTTAAACGCATATCCAAATTCAGCGTCTGATAATCTTTCTTTCAGAACATCAACAAGAACCTTTTGTTCGAACATTGTAATCAGCTGTACTAATTTTAAATGATTGTGTCTGTTGATTCTTTCCTGTATATCTAAGTGAAAATAAATATAAGTGGCAATGTCTAAACAAAGTTATAGTTAAGTAATCATGAATCAATCAACCTATGGATAAAAATACTTGCTCCTTTTTAAGGATCTGCATCAAAATCCTCTCAGTGGAGTTATGAATGAACTTAATCATACACACTGGCCATAGATTCTTAATGAATATATGGAAATCTATGTGCAAGCTATTAAAACAGGGATGAATCAGAACTTTGACTGTTCACGTAATATATTTAGCTGAAACAATTGTCTTTATCCTTTCCTTGAGATGTATTTGATGACTTATAGTCAATGCAGAATTAACTTAACACACTTTTTTAAAAATTAAAATTAAAATGACATCTTTCTTTTATCGTATAATATGTCATAATAAAATGTTGTATATTGCTACCTCATATCATTCGCGGCTTATCGTTTGTGCGTGAACTGAGAATTAAACTGTTCGATATTAATACTTACATCAATAAATTTTATTCGTTTTTTCTTATATGAATATACGTATTGATAGAGAACAAAAGAAGTTTTCTTGCAACGTATTGGCCACTTCTTACATGACGACATTTTCCCGCCCATAAAGCAGTGCTTTCGAATCTTGTATGATTTAACAGAAATGTATTAGATGTGAAACTCAGCTTTGTGTATATATGGCTTACTGTTTGTCAATGTATCTGCTCGTACCTAATACATGTAATATACATTACTTTTTAATCATTTGTCGTGATAACTTAAAACTGAAAAAACCCATTACTTTTTCAACTGATTTTATAGTTCGTTCTAATCTTGTACTGTTACACCACTGTCCAAGGTTAGGGGAAGATTTTGGATCACGCTAACATGATTAACCCCACCACATTCTGTATATATGTGCCTGTACCAAGTCAGGAGGCTGTAATTCGGTGATTCTCGTTTGTGTATGTGTTACATATTTTTTTTTCGTTCATTTTTTGTACATAAATAAGGCCGTTAGTTTTCTCGTTTGATTTGTTTTTTGTAGATGCTAGTTAGTTTATATTAAACCATGTAACCATAAAGTTGTATGTTTATTCCAAGGTGCCTTGAGCGCGTACACTACAATTTGGCGACGAGGAAAATGTATTATTGTAAATGGATTTAGAATCCGGGAATTATTGTTTTGATATCTTATTCGGTGAACGTGATTACGAAATTATTATGGCAAAATTACTGGATTTACCAACTGTGCAATCTTTTGATTGTAACGGAGAACAATCTTCACTTTCGCAAAGATGGACAAAATGGAAGAAAAGTTTCGAATATTATATGACCGCATCTGGTGTATCCGAGGGAGCACAGAAACGAGCCTTACTTTTACATTTAATTGGAAAAGATGCACAAGACATTTTTGAGAAATTTACTGAAACAGGAGATTCATTTGAAGATGCCGTGGCAAAGTTCGACCAATATTTTCTTCCGATGAAAAATCAACCGGTAGAAAGACACGTATTTCGTAAATGTAAGCAGAACGAAAAAGAGTCAATTGACAATTACGTAACAAGACTTAAAAACTTAGCAAAAACTTGTGATTTTGGAATAATGCTTAACGATGCCATTCGAGACCAGGTTGTTGATATGTGTTATTCTGCAAAATTAAGACGCCGACTTTTGCGTGAAAAGGATTTGACACTTGAAAAAGTACAAGATATAGCGAGAGCAAGTGAAGCAGCAGATCAGCATTCCGCACAATTTGAGGAAGTTCACATAAACATAGTTCAAGTTAAACGCGACTTTAATCCAGCGAGACACCAGAGACATGACTATAATAATCACTCTAAAAGAAAAGATATCGAGTGTCATCGATGTGGCCGTACGGGGCATATAGCTAGAGAATGTACAGTTGTCATGGATAAGACGTGTCACAAATGTGGCAAGAAGGGACACTTTGCAAAGAAATGCAAGAGCAAGAAGACAACAAAGGAACAAGGAACGTATTACAAGAAGGAAAAAGTTAGATACATGGAAGAAGAAAGTTCCGACGATTCAGAAGAATATGTATTCGCGATTGATCGATCCTCCGAAAAAAGGATTACTTTGAAAATAGGAGATGTTGTTATTCCATTCTTAGTTGATTCCGGAGCTACGTGTAATATTATAAATAGTGAAATAATGAGCAAATTAAAGAAATGTGGTGTCAATAAAATTCCGATTCAGAAGCAGTTATATGCACACGGAGCTATTAATCCGTTAATGATCAATAGCAAGATTAGATCTGATATAACATGTGAAGAATCAAGAAAGTGTGTTAAAGCCGATTTCATGGTAATTGAAGGTAATCATACACCCCTGCTGGGTCGTAGTACAGCAAGTGAATTAGGCATTTTATTGATCGGTCCATCTGTAAATATGATCAATACACAAGGTGATATAAGGTCACAGTATTCTGATTTATTTTGTGGATTAGGTAAATTGAAGGCTTACCAATTGAAAATTTATATAGATAAAAATGTGAAACCAATTGCACAACCAACTAGGAGATTACCGTTTAATATTCGAAAATCTGTGGAAGAGAAATTATGCGAGTTAGAAGAAATGGATGTAATTGAGCGTGTTGAAGGTCCGACAGAATGGGTGTCACCATTAGTAGTAGTTCCGAAACGTAACTCGGAAATTAGAATTTGTGTTGATATGAGGCGAGCTAATGAAGCCGTAACACGTTCAAGACACCCAATTCCTACAGTGGATGAAATTTTACAAGAGCTAAACGGAGCTAAGGTGTATTCTAAAATAGATTTAAGGATGGGTTTTCATCAAGTAGAACTAGAACCTGAATCCAGAAATATAACCACATTCACTACTCATGTTGGATTATTCCGTTATAAGCGATTAATGTTCGGAATATCGTGTGCACCAGAAATGTACCAACAATGCATAAAAATGGCTTTAGAAGGTTGTGTCGGACAACGAAACATATCAGATGATATAATTGTATACGGATGCACTCAAGAGGAACATGACGAGCGTTTGAAGAAAGTTTTAGACCGAATGCGCGAAAAGGGACTAAGACTTAAAAAAGACAAATGTAGGTTCAATATGGACAAGATGACATTTATGGGACATGTACTTTCAGCAAAAGGAATCAGTCCAGAAAAGTCCAAGGTCGAAGCCGTAACAAGTGCGAGAAATCCGAAAACCGCATCAGAGGTGAGAAGTTTCCTAGGACTTGTAAATTATTGTGGTCGCTATATACCAGATTTCTCAACAGTTTCAGCACCTCTCCGAGAGCTAACGAGAGCAAAAACTAAATGGATATGGTCAAGTAGACACAAAAACGCTAGCATATTATAATAGTAACGCAGAAACACACGTAATAGTAGATGCAAGCCCTGTAGGACTTGGAGCTATTTTGAGCCAGAAACAAAGTGATGGGAACTTTAGACCTGTTACTTTTGCGAGTAGAACACTGACCGATGTCGAACAACGGTATTCGCAAACTGAGCGCGAAGCCCTTGCTGTTGTATGGGGATGTGAACAGTTTCATTTATACTTGTATGGGAAGGAATTTATTTTAGTAACCGACCACAAACCGTTAGAGGTTATCTATTCCCCGAAATCTAAACCACCAGCACGTATTGAAAGATGGGCGATGCGGTTACAGCCTTATACGTTTAAGGTCAAGTATAAACCAGGACCGCAAAATGCAGCAGACTGCCTTTCCAGATTATCGCAGGTTCGAGATGAGACTACTAGAAGAAATATCGCAGAGGAGTATGCATATGTCGTAGCTAAAAACGCAGTTCCGAACGCGATGACATTTAAAATGATTAAAGATTCAGCACATTTGGATAAAGACATCAAACAGATTTTGAATGGGAAAATTTCAAAGTCAAACAATCTTTTCCGTTTCCGAGAAGAGTTATCAGTTGTTAATGGTGTACTTCTAAAGGGATCAAGAATCGTTATACCTGATAAACTTAGAAAACAAACGTTACAATTAGCACACGAGGGTCATTAAGGTATTGTTAAAACAAAATTAAGACTACGTGAAAAAGTATGGTGGCCAGGAATTGATCAAGATGCTGAAAATCTAGTAAAATCGTGCCGAACGTGCCAAGTCGTAGGACCCCTGCCGAAACAAGAACCTATAAAAAGAACACAGTTGCCAGACGGACCGTGTCAAGACTTGTGTGCCGATCTTATGGGACCATTTCCAACAGGCGAATATGTGTTTGTCGTAGTGGATTATTACTCCAGGTGGCAAGGAGTAGCGATACTTAAGTCAGTAACAACCGATAAAATTATCCGTTCGCTTGATATGATGTTTTCTCATCACGGAATTCCAATATCTTTGAAAACGGACAATGGACCCCAATTCACATCAAAGGAATTCTACAATTATTTGAGCGAAAACGGTGTCAAACATGACAGAAGCACACCATATTGGCCTCAAGCCAATGGTGAAGTTGAACGACAAAACAGAACTTTACTCAAAGCATTTCGAACAGCTAATGCCGAAAATCGAGACTGGAGAAAAGAAATTCCGAAATTTCTATTAGCCTACCGCAGTACTCCGCATAGTACAACTGGGAAAAGTCCTGCAGAACTCCTATTCAATAGGAAAATTCGTACAAAACTACCCGAAATTAATGCGGAGAATGAAAAAGATGACGCAGATACGCGAAGAAAAGACTTTGAAATGAAAGAAAAGGGAAAAAATATATGCCGATCAGAAAAGAAAAACGCGAGAATCAGACATTGACGTTGGAGATATAGTGTTACAAAAACAGACTAAAACCAACAAACTGTCAACATCATTCGAACACGATCCGTATTATGTTGTCAAGAGAGAAGGATCTCGTCTTACCTTAAAGAACAATGAAGGAACCATTTCCCAAAGAAAGAGTTCATTTGTTAAAAAGTTTAACGGACAAATAAACGAAGAAGAAACTTTGGTGAACGAAAACATTGACACTAATATTGAAGACACAAATGAAAATGAACATACAGATCCAGAAGTTAACCTTCGTGAGGATTCATTGATACCGTCAAGACCAAAACGTAATCAAAAGTTACCAGAACGTTTTAAAGATTTTGTGATGAACTAAAACTGTAAATGTTCGCTATAGACTGTAAATATTTAGTATAATCATGTAGGGTTTCATTAGATTGTTTTCACACATTTTACAGACAATTTCTTTAAATCAAATAAGTTCTTAATTTCGCTTAGTGTTTATTTTGGAAATTAATCTTTCAATGATATAATTATCAATCCAAGGAAAAGAGGAATGTAGTATTTACATTGTTGATATTTATCAGTTCAAGTTTGTTTACGTTAATCAGCTGTCGGTACTATAACTGTATGCATCACCGGATGTAGTGACATGAGTTATGACTTTATCTTAGATTCCCACGATATGTATTTCTCCTTAATGATCTTTAATGCTTGTTATAAAATCATGTGTATTGCTGTAGATGCTAGTTAGTTTATATTAAACCATGTAACCATAAAGTTGTATGTTTATTCCAAGGTGCCTTGAGCGCATACACTACAATTGTCATTTCGGGGCCTTTTATAGCTGACTATATGGTATGGGCTTTGCTTATTGTTGAAAGTCGTACGGTGACCTGTAGTTGTTGATGTCTGTGTCATTTGGTCTCTTGTGGAGAGTTGCCTCTTTGGCAATCATACCACATCTTCTTTTTTTTATATTAACTGCTCATTCAGCATAGTTATTGAATATATTAAAACAGACATGCTTTATCTTTAATATTACGCCATGCGTTTTATTAAATTTACCGTCTATTTCTATGTCAGTTTGATCTTTTAGTGTGTGTACCAATTATCTAAAAAAGTCAAACCACATATAAAATTAACAGTTTTTCAATTAGATACTTTAATAGAACAACATATTCTTAAATTCAACAATTTCAGTTCTTAAATATATATTCTGCGGTGTGCGTTCTTTTTCTACCCCAGGAATTGGTTACCTTAGAGGAAAATGGCAAAACTTTTGGGATTTTTTAGTCCCCAATGCTCTTTATTTGGCCTTTTTAATTTGTTTTTAATTCGAGCGTGACTAATGAGTATTTTGTAGACGAAACGCGTGTTTGGTGTAAACACAACATTTCAATCCCAGTATCTATGATGAGTTTGTTTCCTGTTGAAGGTAAATCATGGCAAGTTTTAAATTGTTGTTTTTAAGTTTGTGTACATATTGATAGCAGCGCATGTTTGTTAACTGCTTGTGACTTTTGATTACGTATAATATAAACAATAAACTATTAAAATTACAACATCGTTCCCATACTGAGAACTCTCCGTTAGAGCAGTAAGCAAAAACATCGAAGAATAGGAAAAAAGCTTCTTACAGGGCATATTTTCATGATAAAAATAGTAGTTAATTTCAACTGCTTTAGCTTTTAATTATATCCTGATTATTTGCAATAGTTTCAATAACATTTTGACTCAAGAGGATAATTTTCACCTAAATAATCAATCGATTGGTAAGGGTTTTACATTCCTGAATCTGAATCGCTCTTATATACAAAATATTTGCCGTTTCAATAAATAGCTTAAAAGAAATTTGCATGGTTATAAAGTTTAACATAAAAACTGTGTGATAAAATAAGACAAATATAGTTTAGACGATTGAAAAGTATTGTTTTGGGGTTTAATTTCAGCTAAATGTTTATAAAAGATTTAGATATTTTCAAATTTGCCTTACGAAGTTTTGACCATTAAGGAACAGTTATGAACAAAAGCAAATGATTTTTTTTTTGAGATGTGGAAATCGAAAAAGAGGACGATAGAAACCCCGATGTAGGCAGGATTGCTTTAAAAAAAACCTTACTCTGACGAAATACTGAAGTCCAAAGCTTCAAAAGTACTAAGAAGAGAGTGGGCTTCTTGATAGCCTGATACATAATTTTAACAGGAGGAGTTTCAAAAAAACCACAACACAAGCACTGACATTGGTAATGCACAGCCTGGCATTCATAATTTGAGTGCTTAATTGCCTTACTGATTCATTAAATCTAATTTAAATCGGACAAGAAATTTAGAAATTGATGTAGTCACAATCAAATCAGTTGTATCTTTAACTTGTAAAATATGTAATGTTTAAAGTTATCTTGTTTTTTACTTTGCATCAATTATTTTACCTGGCAAAAATTAAATCCATTTAAGAGGCCCATTATTAATACTATTGTGGTTTTGTTATAACTGTCGATCTACAATTTTCATGAACAACCATCTTATTAACACCAAACCATGATCGAGTGTACCACATTTTTTAAATTCATTTTATAGAGAAAATTTTAAACAAAGTTAGGCATTTTGCATTTAACTAAAAGATCATATTAACATCATATTGTTATGTAGTGTCATTTATTTTATTTTTTTATTTTTCCGAGTAAAAAAAACCCGACAGAATTCAAGTTATTTCTCGATGTCATTGCAGATAAATAATTCAAACTAACAAGGTTATTACAATTACAATGGCACTGTTGGAATAAACATTGCATTTAGCCACTCTGATTCCAGAGAATCCACGAGGGGATCATGGACGTACGAGCGGTTCCAAACATAAATGGTAAAAAATTATAAAAATTTGTTTATCAGCTTTAAAAAAATGGGAACAACAGTTCACCACAACATAGTCTGTTATTCCTGACCTACAGCAGAGTTTGAAGACATGTTTCATAGGTCTTTGATGAACATTTTCCATTGATCATTGTGTATTAATATCGACCTACTCGCTTAACCCTTATTTTCGATATTTTTGTCGAATAGTCCCTGCTTCAATACGGGTAACTTCTCAGCTTAAAAAAAATACTGATATTAATTCTCGTTCGTTGAGTGTTGTAGGGTGTTGTAAACATTGAATGCATAAATGAAAAAATATGTTATAGAAGTATCGGATAATCACCTGATGTAGGATGGACAAATCTTTGCTGCAGAAAATTTGCAGATCTTATTTACTTGGCTTATAAACCTTAACTAAGTGTGAGACCCTATTGGAAAGCCTCATTGTTTCTTATTGGAATACTCTCGGCGATTAGTTAACCATTCGATTTTGCAGCGGTCTACTTATTATAATTGCTAAATATGTCAGGTTCACTGATGAGTCTTGTGTACACGAAACGCACGTCTGGCGTATTAAATTATAATCCTGGTACCTTTGATAACTATTTAAATTAGAACCCCAGCAATTCTACCTAATCAACGTCTAGTAATATAAGTTATATATACATCGAGAGAAGTAATGAATAATAAATAGAAATAGCTTGATATACAACAGAAAAAAAATGTCTATTTCAGGTAAATATACGGTCTTCAACAATGATAAAAAAATATACCGTTTAGTCAACTTATTAACATTTTACAATATATATTGTGTTTAATAATTTTTGTCGGTTGTTTTTCTTTCAGTTGAACATTGACGACAGAACATTTTCATATTATATTACAAACTCTGACATCTATGTTCGTTTCTTAATATATCAGGATATTTGCCCTTACTTTTTTTAGTTTAAAATACAGTGTTTATCATGTCTTTAATTTACCTGGTTTTTAGACACATCTTTACGAATATTCAGGTCTTTATCTAAAATTTAAAGTTTTGTTAATCGTATAATATAATTTATCACAAATGAAAAGAAAAATGTCTTAAAATATATAGTTTGTAGTATATTGTTACATACAAATATATCCTTGGCGGCATTATCAAACGATTAGTTTGAGCACTGAACGAATAATTAACGATTACTTAAAATAATAACGCACCCTCAAAACAGACTTAAATGGTAAAAATGTCAAAATTAGGTAATGTTTACAAATTATTTAATAGAGCTAGTCGCTTCGTTCAGTATCAATGATAAATATGTACAGGTAAGCAAAAAAACAACTCCCGTAGGGGTATAGATGTTGCCCTTCGACAAAAATGTATGTGTTAAATTCCAGCATATTCTTCACACCTGTCGTCCTATCTTGCAGAACGTGATTTGTTTAAATTGTTATTTTGTTATCGTCAGGCATATGCTTACAAGAATAGACACAAGAAACTAGCAAAATTAATCGATAAGGATGTATATCGTGATTGTGGTATTGTTCTATGATGATTTTTGTATTCTTGTCTCTCATGTTTGCTAAGGTGCTTTGTCTATGTGCATTTCTGTGTTTCTTTGAAACATATGACGTGGCCCTGTACATGTACAACCCGTCATTGTGTCATATTGTCATTCTACATATTTGTAATCTTGTAATTATGTTTGCTTACTAGTATGTATTTGTCTATATGCCTTTTTGTGCTTCTTGGTTACATATTTGTTTGTTTTTTAAAGTGATAAAGATATAACACAATGTTGACTGCTATACCACTTCTTGTGACCTTTTTACCTGTTATGTCTGTTTGGTTTGTTCATACGTCGTTGTCAATAAAATAGAATTTTAATGCGACTGGCATACAAGTTAGATGTTTAAGTAGCTATAAAACCATGTTTAATTCACAATTTTCTACATTAGAAAATGTTTTCATTACACAAACATTACATCTCTATTGGTTTAAGAAAGAACAACTGCTATCGGAAACTGCCACGTTTTATGGCAAAATAAATGCGTACGTCAGTGATACAATGAGTTTCAACCTGAACTAATAAATGCATCTTTAAACGGTCTAAACTATACAGATTGATCAAAAGTTTCATTGTTAAAATATGTTTACCTGTATGAACATTGGATTTTTAAAAGCGTTTTCTAAAATATATTTCCTGGTCTCCTGGGATAAACATCCCTTAAATGTAGTATTTTTTTTATTGTTGTGCATTTACTTTGAAAGATGTCCAATAATTTGCAGTGTCTGGCAATTATTACTATGTGTGCTTCCATTGTGTCCCATATTTCAAATTGAGTATCTTCTAACTCATCCTGTAGGACGGCGATATTAGATATTTGAATTTGGCATTCTGAGATGGCATTTACTGATTTAAACAATGGACAAATCATGTATAGGATTGAATATCTCAGATTAACGTCTAAGCTGGAAATGATATATTTTTAGATGAAGACATGTTATGATCATATCCTTCTTCGTTAATTCCCCACAAGTCGCCTGTTTTGAAAAGTAATTCCCACTCTTATTTTATTAAGCTAGGCGTATACTCTGTAAACATAGGAGAAGCATTATGATATTAATACGAGTTTTGATAAATTTTATATAGTTCGTCTTTGTGACTATTCAAAATATCTTCCAATCTAGTGTTTAACAAACAAACATCCTCGAACAGTTTGTTTTAGAAGGGTATCGATAGCATTCAGTTCCAACTCGGTCACTTGCATATGTTAAGATCTTCTAACGGCACGTTTTACATCTTCAAACTGCAGAAAAGTAGGATTTAAACTGGTTAACCAATCACATAAATCTAACTTTTTGACATTTAAAAAAATTTCAAGTAAACATCGCTTAGCTCTGTTCCAGTGTGGAAGATTTCCAATAATCTGTCGTAATTTTCCTTCCTGTTTTTATTCCCAAACGATCGTAAATAATTTCCTCCATTTCTTGTGGTTCTTATGAAATGAACATGTAATTTTGTATATTTGATTCAACAATAAATTTTCATTGATTACATGCTTGTAACCACCTTATATTAAACATATCTGTTATCAAATTCAATAAAAAAAAATATTGTTGAATAACCATCTTTGTCTAAATGTTTAAGTTTTGCTACTTTCGAAAACTTCACATTTGAGTGTCATTCCTTCACATTTTCATTTTTTATATCTTTTAGCAATACATTTGTATTCTAAATGCGATTTTCCGTTTAGAATTCACAGTTTTTTCAATCGATTTGAGATTACAGTTTGGAAATATTTGTTTTTTTTTAATGAAGTTGTAGAAAATAAAACATCATAAATTCTTCTCAAACAAACATACATGCGATAAAAAAAAATATTGGTAGCTTTCATCTTAATATTTCATGAAATGATAATATCATTTTGGAAACAAAACACTGAAAATGATATATTCATTGTCGTAAATGTTCTTCAACAGAAAAAGCTACATGCATGAAAGAATCAGTTTTTGCTTAAAAATGGTTCTTTTATCCGATTGGGGTACGATTTTAAATAGTTTTTAGCCGCTGTAAAACACGATTGAATCCACAATTTAGGTCAATAATTTATAATCAAAGGTGTTGCATCACATGTGGATTCCTCATGAACGTCTGTCTTTTCAGTGAATCACGAGTCACCACAAAAACCTTCAATAACTGTTACAAACGTTAAATATAAGAGGTGACAACACAGATTTTAGTACATCTCAATAGTACTGAAATGATACTGGACTTTACGGGATTTAGTCAAGACCATTTCGCTTTTCTCATAATATTGCTGTTGTTGTTAACGGAGAACTAAATAAAGATCAAAGGGTAAAATAATAGATCTTATTTTTGTGTACATTTTTGTTAAAATGACTACAAATGTGTCGTTTAATAGGCGCTTTAGTAGGCCGGCACTATTGCAATTGGTTAAATATGTCAAAGTTATTCAATTGGTAGCAGGAATGTTATTTAGAATGTTTCGAAACTATAACCACTTTGAAATACTTGACAGAAGGATATGCAATATCGGAGAACTACTCATCCTGTTGTGATCTAAATGAATTGATAACGTAACAGTTCCTTTTAATCAGTACATATTTTGTTTTTCTTAAAGTCATATAAAACGAGTGACTTGTGAAAAATAATGTTTATCAAATTTTTGAACCAATGCATGTATATATCATAAATTAGTCTTTTTTTTACGCACACATCATGTTAAAGGAAAGTAGTGATTTAGTCCAGGTGAAAAAGGTTGAAAAAAGCACTTCGGAAGCTGTCAAAAGATTTCAAGACGCCCTGAAGATAAAATTGTCCATATTTTGAGCTAGAGACGATGAAAATTTCTATAATTTTGATATAATTTGTCCAAAAAGTAGTACAACACACTGTAAAAGTTTCTTTGAGAAAGCGCATTTTTTTTATTTTCATTTATGTTCTAAAAGAAATGCACTACGAAATAATTGTGGTCTCGGACCTCCTTGGTGTTTTCCCATACAATACAATGTAAACTATTTTACCCCATAACACCCATTTATTTTTTCATACAAGACTTAATAGCTCATGAAAGGTCATTTACCAAAATTTTTGAAGATTCTTAATTTTCTTTCTTTTGTTTTGAGGCCTAATAATACCAATTCAAATATAAGGTAAAAGTCTGAGTCAGCCTTTCCCCGCCATATTTTAAATCTCAAATATCTCGAAAATGAGGTCCATGACCTATCAATATTTTTAGCTTATTTTCATCCTTAATTGATGCTCTACCAGCTAATGGTATCAATTTTAACTTCTTAATTTACTAATTTTCACCTAACCTCACCTAAGTTTATCCTTAACTTCTTCAAACAAAACATTCGTTGTATTTCTTTAAATACATTTTCGTGACCGTACAATATTTTTGTTTTACTTCTCACTAAAAAGTTTAAAATGTGGTGACTGTGTTAATCACATATTTTCTATCGAACTTGCGATGAAGGATACAACAGATGTAGGAAAGTATGCCTGATATCCTTACTTTAATCTAGACTTCATAATTAGGGTCGGTTTAAAAAAACCCAAAGATTTACGAAAAAGGGATGATTTTTGAGTTCCGATTGTAAAATTTTCATTTCTTTTAGTAATATTTCAGCAGCTAAAGTTTGTATTTATTATCATGCTTTCATTGACAGTGGTTTCCTGTTCACAAGAAATCGATCAAACCAAGAGTTCCATGATGTGAAGTTGAAATTAGCTATTAACTTTTAAAGACGCCATCACGAGTTGGTTAATCGTTATAGGTTGCATTTTATTTAAATATTGACAATGCAATTGCCCATAGGGACTCCTTTTACGGAAAAATATATACTTTTTTTACTATGAAGTTTTAAAAACAAATTATTTCCTAGAACGGAAATTTCATATGCACTACCTTTTTAAAGGTCAAAATATACGACTGTGTGGCATATTTTTAATGTTTTTATGCCCCGAACAACTTCTAAAAGGACAAACTAATACCAAATTTATTAACTACCTCTACCTGGACTTTAGGATTAATATTCATAGGTATATTTGCTGGTAAAATTTCCAAGTTATGTCGCTATGAAATCATAAATGGGAACCAGTGCGTACACAAAACTAATTATCTATGAATATCATAAATTATGTCTACAAAAAAGATACGTGGATTGAGAAAAGTCATTTTTTCCATGTTTTTAAAGTGCAATGTATAAAATATCCGTTCCACAGACGATAACTGAAGTGTTCTTTATGTCGTAACTATAATCTCGTCCCCTTTTCCCGAATGTGATCTACCAAATTAGACTGATTAACAGGTTTTTACTAACATGAGCAACACGACGGGTACCACATGTAGAGCAATATATGCCTACCCTTCCTGAGAGACTGAGAATACCCCCAGTGTTTAATGGAATTCGTGTAACTCAGTCTTAAGGTTTCTGTTTTGTGTTTTTGTACTTTTTCTGCCTGTTGATTGTTTTTCTTTTCTTACCGTGGCGTTGACTGTTTATTTTTGACTTATGTGTTTAAATGTCCCTTTGGCATCGTTCGCCTCTGTTATACTTATTGCTAAAACTAAATTGGTTATGTCATCTCCTGATGTAGCAATGTTCAGCGTAGTAGATTCCAAATCAAAACCCAATATTTGAGATAGTTAAATTTTTGTATTACTTTTGTCATCAGTGATGTGTACTTCTAACTGATAAAATCTTTTGATATAGACTAGGGGTCTTTCATTTACGATTCGGTTTTCGGTACAAAGACATACAAATCAGGATAAAATAGTAATAGTTATTTTGTTTACATGTGTTTCAAACAAAAGACGAAACCGACAGAAAGTGTTTATCAAACTGTTAGTTGTAACTGTAATTAATTTGAAATTAGTTTCGCGGCTAAAATCAAATGATATTTTAAAACTACATAGTGGGCTTGTTATCTTTTCTCTTTTGTAACATAGGCAGCGCTGTGATTTTAAGTTAAATGTATGTCATATACATAATTTACCTTTTTCTTTAAATTGTTTTTCTATAATAAAACTTTTTTTTTAAATTCAATTTAAAATATGTTTTACTTATTTAAGATTTGTAAGGTATATTTATTCACTTTTTATTTGAACTTTTTACTTCATAAAACACGTTTTGAATAAAGCTATAACCATTTTAAAAACAGCTCGTTCTATTGATGAAGCACCATATATTTGAAAAGATTATTAGAACCTTTTATTCTATATTTGCATTTATATAATATATAACATATTTGTGTCCAAGAAACACATGACTGACACGATATATGTACTTTAATTTATTAATCATAAAATCTATTGATTTCTAACAATTTGAAATTAACGCTTGCAGCCAATGGAAAATACATCAAGACAAGTATCTCGTCTAATATCAAGTTGGGACAAGACGATGTCGATATTGTTTGCAGTACCTCATTTTTTGATACCAAAGATACAATTAACCAGATTGTTCTTTCAAAAGAAGACAAAGAAGAAACAAATAAACTAGTATCAATAGAACTTAGCTTTTCGGCAATTGGATTTTCAACTTACACTCGATGGCATGACAAAAACCTTAAAACCAGAAGCGAGGTATTGAAAGCTGTTGTCTATCCAGCAGATCAGGCAAAACTACACATTAAACTGAATGCTACAGCAGTTCTATGTGAAGACAGTGGTAAATATATTTGTGAAGTTTTCGCATCCAATGCAAAAAATGGCCGGAGTGAAAATTATGTCAACATCACAGGTAGGTGTATGCTACATACATTTCTTACTTTTCGTAAATACATAAAAAGATGATTTTATGTGCGTTACGCTCATATATATATTTTTTTAAAATTTTGTGCAGTGTTTTGGTGTTAATAATCAAATAGCTGACACTGTTTTTAAAATTTGACAAATTATTTGGTGTTTTAAAATTAACTAATACTGATAATGTTTTCTGAGCGAGCGCTGTGTCAGATATTTCTGTAGTTCGTTACATTACACTAATTACACCTATACATCCTCATTCAACAATAGAAAACATTTTATTGCGGATTTGTTTTAAAAGAATAATATATTAAATGTCATCAACGATTAGATAACTTACGAATATTCTTTAACAAAAACCTTTTCTACATGTGGCCTTATGCGACTTCTGGCGCGGAGAGAATTAAGGTTAAGGTTAAGGCCTGTCACATAATATTTGGAAATAAACTTTTTCTAATGCGGAGTCTTGTTTCCTTTCACAAACCTAATTTTGTACAGTTTGCACAAATCAAATATATTGTGTGCAGTTTGGACAACTGGAATGTGCAATTTAACCCACAAGAGACATATTAATGATTGCAAAACCGCAACAAAATATATCCAAAAACATGTCTATGTTTAAAGTATATTATAATGATTTTCTTTATTTCTTAGTTGTATGCGTAATCATTCCTCAAATCAAATCAAATTCAAATTATCAAAAATAAAAGAATGGAATCGGATACAAAATATTTGTTATATGGTTGTATTCAATATCAATATGATATCTCTTTTTTAGATTTTTCTATAATCTTAAATATCTTCTATATTTAACACTACTTTTCTAAAATTTGTTACTGTTGAAACCTTGGCATTTGAATATAGTTGATATTGGTTAAGTCGTAGACAAACAGATTTGCCTTGAGAAAACATGATAGAATGTTACCTTTAAGCATGTTAAAAACCTTAATATACATGTCAGTAGCGTCGCTATCTGATGTAATACTCAACTATGAGGCAAACAGCCTTATTTTTAAATTGTCGTTGTTTTCTTGAACTTTATTCAGTTGATAGCAAGGGTATTTATTCTGTAACTGAAAAGACCTGCTCATAGTCAAATGGACAGTATACAGTCGGACATGTTGTTATGCTGCATTGTGGAGGGGAGATTGGGAATCCCCCTATTATTCCGCAATGGTGTAAACGAAACCAAAGAGCTTCAGAAATGATACTATTTCCTAATGACAGTAAAGTATCATATACAAGTCTCCGCAAAGACGACTGTCACTTCTTTATATATTCAATGTTAGAGTACACTGTTACCGAAGATGATCTATATACTGAATTTGCGTGTGCATCATCTGCAGAAGAGTGTAAACTCGCCATGACTAATTCGAAGTTTGTAATACAAAGAGTTTCCGGTAAGTCTTTTTAAATAGACAGTATATTTAAGAACTAAAATTACCTTGGTTCAAAGTGAACTACATGGTTGCAGTTTCCGTCAACAACGATATTATTATAAGTGAGTGACGTCAAACAAGTATATGATATTGATTCTTCGATTTATTTTCTAAGTTAATATAATAGTCTGTTACAATAAATTTGATCTGTTGAACAGTCAAGGGCATTACTTAAACAAGTAACATTTAAAATTACCTAACAAGTAATGTTGAAAACGAGGCTATTTTAAATATTACTAATATAAGTAACTTTTCTAAATATTATTTTTATAGGTGTTCAACCATACAAATTTTACTAGCTTTAACAAATTTTCACGGTAATCTGGTTATTTTTCCCATGAAATATTAAATCTAATCTTTCTGAAACACTAATTGCCTTTCTGACGCACTAATCTTTCATATCGACGCTTTTGGATCAAAGATTGGTCTTTTGGAATTATTAAAATATCGTTTTCCTCAAAAATTTTAAAGGTAGACAGAAATAAATAAATAGAAACTTGTGAACTAATTAAGACTTGAAGTAATTTATAATTTGTAACCCCAAACAAATACATATGTTCCTTAAATAAGTGTTATTACTAAGTCTTTCAAAGATGTTTAAAATAACTTATTCACGTAATATTTTTGTCATTAATTTTAAAGTAACCCTTTATTTCTATACTCCTCTAAAATCTAATGAATTCTTCATTTTATGATATAAAATGATGTAAAAATTCATGAAAACTACATTTAGTCCATGCTTCTATTGAAATCTAAAATAACTCTATTGAGTAATTTTTTGAATTTTTAAAACAAAAATTACCTATATTAGTAACTGAAAAAATTTACTTGTTTAAATAATGCCCCTAACTGTTGAAAATTATCTATATGTCCTTCAATATCACTATCAGAGTTCATCGTCCGTTTGTCCTGTGATTGTCTAATACAATAGTTTAGGTCTAGTGTTTTTCGTTCACTGTTTTTTTTGTATGGCATTTTCTACTTTCTATTAGTATTCTCTTCTTTTAGCGCCCGTCTTTTATTTCATGTAAAAGTCAACATGGCAGAAATTGCCAATTGACCCATTATACCATTAAAGGAAGTATTGCCCTTGGAGGATAATTTTACCAATTTTTGGTGTTTATAAAAAAATTCACATTGCGAGTGAGAAATGAGAACTAACTTTGACCACTTGACAAAAACAAAATGGGACGGAAGGGAAAATCTAAAAGTCATTATCAGAACAAGAAACAACCACAACACATTTTACAAAGTGTCTCAAATATTATCATAATTTCATAGTAACATACAACCGTGTTGCACCTTTATACTTTACAAACATTAAGCAGGGACTCCCTCCATAAAAAACCCCATTTTCATCAGATTGATACATTTGAGTTAAGAACTAACAAAAAAGAAGTTGCATTTGATAGGAAGAGCAAGCTCGAATGATGAACAAAATATAGTTCGTTACACTGTAAATACAAACAAAGCTTATTCCTCATTTAGATACTACATGACGGAGGTCGACAATACTTTGGTAATACAGATACCAGCATGAATAACTCAAACACAAAATGTTGTAAAAGATCTTAATGTGGTACATTATACTCTAGTCAGAAAACTTTGTAAAAATCAGGTGATTTTTATTATCACGTTCTATTCTTAAGATCATATTAAGCTTCTCCACGATCCCAATTAGTGTTTGTAAGACTGTTATATATCCATAGATTTTTTTCCCGTAAAATATGTGGATAATTGTTTTTTATGTTTTCATATTCACGTCTAAGGTTTACAGTAAATTATTTGTCAACTTAAAAATAAAGGAGCCTTATTGATTTTATTCTAGGTATTGTGTACCACCTCTGTCATGTACATGTTACAGTTTTGTCGTCAAATCCATATTTCTACCATAAACCCGACATGTTTGTTCTGTATAACTGGCATGGCGTGTGATTCATGCATAGCAGAGTCGCAAACCATGCTAACTCACCCAGTTTCGTCACTTTATGAGTTCATGCAATATCTCAGGTTTTTTTTGTGCTACATGTCTTCTTCTTCTTTTTCGAATTTTGCTTTTGAAACGTCGTAACATCCCTAATTTAAAACAAATGCACTGCTGAACAATAGGAAAAATATAGGCAAGCTATATATTGCATCGTTTTCAAAGCTTTATGAAGGAGCAATACATTTCTACCTTACCAATATCATCATCATATATGTTTATATATGTCAAAGAGTTAAAAAAAACACTTTAAATAAAAAAAAGTCCGTGAATTTTAACCTTTTTTCGATAACACAGCTGCAACAAAAATATTTCAACAGTAAAAGCATCAAAACAAATGATCACATCAGTAATACATTTGTCAATATGACAATATATATACAGGGAATGTTTTCTGAACATGAAACACCCTTCTTAACCTTCAATGAAATGCCGTACAAATTATCGTCCACATTGTGATTACCTGTACAAGGAGGAATGAAATTGTAAGAACATTACAATACATTACGCATTTTTTAAATTATGAGGTTTGTAAATCCGTTCACTTTTTTTTAACAAATTTCGCTTGTTATAAAACCTGCAAACTTTTGAAATTCTTACATATTGATCTCATTTTAAAAGTTAAATATTTTGCTTTGCACTTGAACTGTTATGTCTTTGTACAATACACAATGCATCTGGTCCATCATTCAACTTCTTTATCTAGGAATTCATTCTTTACATGCTGAATATATAGTGTTGTCATAAGAATTGTCATGTTGGTTTTATATATATTAAACAATCCCGATTTTCCTTTTAATTTCAGCTTCGGAAAATCAAACGTATTTTTGTAAGTATCGAATAAGTAGAGCAATTACTATACAAATAGCAAATGTCTATTACAATCCACATAATTAGAGTTGGAATTAGTTTTAAAATTGTAAAAGTAATCTTTTGTTTAACTTCTCTGAGTGATCAGTTTTTACATAAGAAAAGTACTACAATAGAACAATGTCGGAATCAGTTCTATTGTAAAGTTGTCCCAAATTAATCTAAAATGCAACTTTTGAAAACCAGGAGCACTGCTAGAAACTGTTCTAGGGTAAAACCGTTCAAAATGACGGTAATTGTATAGCTCAATGGTTGTGGTTTAGAAAAAGGAAGAGTTGAAATTTCTACAGGTCATTTGACCTTTGAATGGTGGGTTAGTTCCTGTAAAGTCATCATATTGTCTTTTACAAATTGATTATCTCTATGTACTTGAAAAATATATATATATATATTGCCATACACGATATTGTGAACCTCAATAATGTATTTGCCGTTTGATGACACAAACATAACACTGTTACATTCTTGAACTCATTTGTACTGTAAATTTTCACTTCTGTTCTCTTACTTCCAACAACAAAATTATTTATTTCCAATCTTCATACATTGTTAGTGTGTGCTTTAAAACACATTTAATTTTATTTAATTTGGCGGCATTTTGTCCAAGGTTAATGCTGTTTTCATAATACTGATAAACATCTCACCCCTTATTCCATTGATTTTGTATTAACATTTTGTCATATATTAGCAACTTTACCTGACCATATAGGAAAATAGGTATTTAGTCGGATCTTAACACGTACTTGTGATTTGGTTAAAACCGGTTTTGTTCAAAATATACGAAGAAATGTCGAAATGTTCAGGACTTAATTAAATTCGCAGATAATTAATTATATTGATGTGCCATTTGTATGCAAGAGTGACATTTCGTTGTATTATGTGCCAATTCGAAAAAGTTATGCGAGTATTCTCTCCCCTTAACAGGTTCATTATTTTATATTTAAGTTTAGGTTTCTGATATAATTTTGAATAATTACAAAATGTATCAATTCAATATATTTCAGTTTTTGTTATTGGTGTATCAAAAACATTGATGTACGAATATAATTTCATAAATTTGAAACGTTTAAAATGATTACATACCAATATAAAGAACCGTTCATCATTTTTGAGAAAGACTATGAACGAAAATCGATTTATTTATCTTCCCTTGGTGACAGATTGATTGGGAAATGAACAAGCGTAATGTAATGGTAATCACAGAGAGGGACCAGCAAGCAATTTTTAATTGTAGCCCATTCAACGTTAAAACAATTTCCCACTATAAACGAATATTATTTTATACAAATATAAGGACTTTGTTAGCTAAATCTACAAATTTTATTAGACATTATGATTTTTTATTACAATAGATTAATATGCTACATATATCAAATGTATTCCTTGACTGTATGTTCACTTGCTATTGTTAACATGTCTTTTGATTAAGGTGAGCAATTTCAGTTGATATTTTATCGTTAGGCTTTCTTTGTAGGGATGTTACACTATTGTTCCAGGTAAGGGTGAGGTTGCACCCCTAGTTTTTGGTGGGGTTCGTGTTGTTTATTCTTTAGTTTTCTATGTTGTGTCATGTGTACTATTGTTTTTCTGTTTAACCTTTTCATTTTAAGTCATGGCGTTGTCAGTTTATTTTCGATTTGTGAGTTTGACTGTCCCTCTGGTATCTTTCGTCCCCCTTTTAGTACCTATTAAAACTACTACATAAGTTTGCACCTGCTGTAATTCAGGAACCTGATGTTCAGTGGATGTTATGTGTTTATGTGGTTCACATTTTTGTTTGTATAGATTTCCTGTTTAAACGGGTTACCATTAGTATTTTCTGAGGCCCCTGAGCTTGCTGTTCGTTGTGTGCCGTGGCTCCGTGTTAAAGGTTGTACTTTGACTTATAATGGTTGACTTTCTATTTATATAAAAGCACCAAAAACATAAGCTTGACATAAAGTTTAAGTTTAAAAACTATGACGTTTCTCATTACGTCACAATAGTCGATTTTACTTAAAGCATGACAATTTGACGTCATAATCGAATTTTGACCAAAAAAAACCCAACTTAGATAAAACGAACAACACGTTTAATTAAATAAAAATTAACAACAGGTCAGGAAAAGGAAAAATCAGGTAAGAACTGGAGAACAGATTTATCATTTACTTTCAGAAATAATGATAGAATTGTATTCCTTAATACAACTTGATATTGTATATACATCTATTCATAAAATCTGAACAATTGTCTTAGCCGTGTGGTATGACTTCCTTTACCAACTGCTTCCTCTGGAAGCAACTTCTTTTGGTTATTTTTTTTATGCCTTTCTGTAACGTTATAGAATTGCATTTCGAGGTCACTTGGAAATACCAGAAAATAGACCTCCATGATCCGTTTTAGTTAAATACATAGAATGAATAAAAACTATAGGCTCTAAAGAGCCTGTGTCGCTCACCTTGGTCTATGTGCATATTAAACAAAGGACACAAATGGATTCATGACAAAATTGTATTTTGGTGATGGTGATGTGTTTGAAGTTTTTACTTTACTGAACATTCTTGCTTCTTACAATTATATCTATAATGAACTTTGCCCATTAGTAACAGAGAAAAATATTTGGTAAAAATTTACATAAATTTACCAAATTAATGAAAATTGTTAAAAATTGACTATAAAGGACAATAACTCCTTAAGGGGTCAATTGACCATTTAGGTCATGTTGACTTATTTGTAGATCTTACTTTGCTGAACATTATTGCTGTTTACAGTTTATCGCTATCTATAATAGTATTCAAGATAACCAAAAAACGGCAAAATTTCTTTAAAAATTACCAATTGGAGGGCAGCAACCCAACGACCGGTTGTCCAATTCATTTGAATATTTCAGGGCAGATATATATTGACTTGATTAACAAATTATCTCCTTGTCAGATTTCCTCTAAATGATTTGGTTTCAGAGTTATAAGCAAAAAACTACATTTTACCCCTGTTCTATTTTTAGCCGTGGTGGCCATCTTGGTTGGATGGCCACGTCATCGGACACACTTTTCAAACAAGATAGCTCAAAGATGATTGTGGCCAAGTTTGAATTAATTTGGCCCAGTAGTTTCAAAGGAGAAGATTTTTGTAAAAGATAACTAAGATTTACGAAAAATGGTTAAAAATTGACTATAAAGGGCAATAACTCCTAAAGGGGTAAACTGACCATTTCGGTTATGTTGACTTATTTGTAAATCTTACTTTGATGAACATTATTGATGTTTACAGTTTATCTCTATCTATAATAATATTCAAGATAATAACCAAAAACAGCAAAATTTCCTCAAAATTACCAATTCAGGGGCAGCAACCCAACAACAGGTTGACCGATTCATCTGAAAATTTCAGGGCAGATAGAGCTTGACCTGATAAACATTTTTACTCCGTCAGATTTCCTCTTAATGTTTTGGTTTTTGAGTTATAAGCCAAAAACTGCATTTTACCCCTATGTTCTATTTTTAGCGGTGGCGGCCATCTTGGTTGGTTGACCGGGTCACGCCACACATTTTTTAAACTAGATACCCCAAAGATGATTGTGGCCAAGTTTGGATTAATTTGGCCCAGTAGTTTCAGAGGAGAAGATTTTTGTAAAAGATTAATTTAATTTATGAAAAATGGTTAAAATTGACTATAAAGGGCAATAACTCCTAAACGGGTCAACTGACCATTTTGGTCATGTTGACTTATTTGTAGATCTTACTTTGCTGAACATTATTGCTGTTTACAGTTTATCTCTATCTATAATAATATTCAAGATAATAACCAAAAACAGCAAAATTTCCTCAAAATTACCAATTCAGGGGCAGCAACTCAACAACCGATTGACTGATTCATCTGAAAATTTCAGGGCAGATAGATCTTGACCTGATTAACATTTTTATCCCGTCAGATTTCCTCAAAATGCGATGGGTTTTGAGTTATAAGCCAAAAACTGCATTTTACCCCTTTGTTCTATTTTTAGCCGTGGCGGCCATCTTGGTTGGATGACCAGGTCACGCCACACATTTTTAAAACTAGATACCCCAAAGATGATTGTGGCCAAGTTTGGATTAATTTGGCCCAGTAGTTTCAGAGGAGAAGATTTTTGTAAAAGATTACTTTAATTAACGAAAAATGGTTAAAAATTGACTATAAAGGGCAATAACTCCTAAACGGGTCAACTGACCATTTTGGTCATGTTGACTTATTTGTAGATCTTACTTTGCTGAACATTATTGCTGTTTACAGTTTATCTCTATCTATAATAATATTCAAGATAATAACCAAAAACAGCAAAATTTCCTCAAAATTACCAATTCAGGGGCAGCAACCCAACAACCGATTGACCGATTCATCTGAAAATTTCAGGGCAGATAGATCTTGACCTGATAAACATTTTTACCCCATGTCAGATTTGCTCTAAATGCTTTGGTTTTTGAGTTATAAGCCAAAAACTGCATTTTACCCCTATGTTCTATTTTTAGCCGTGGTGGCCATCTTGGTTGGTTGACCGGGTCACGCCACACATTTTTTAAACTAGATACCCCAATGATGATTGTGGCCAAGTTTGGTTTGATTTGGCCCAGTAGTTTCAGAGGAGAAGATTTTTGTAAAAGTTAACGACGACGGACGACGACGACGGACGACGGACGACGACGGACGACGGACGCCAAGTGATGGGAAAAGCTCACTTGGCCCTTTGGGCCAGGTGAGCTAAAAATCAACTCATAGATTATTCTTTAATGTTTATTAATGATATCATTACTTTTCATTTACGTATCAAACCCTTCATCTACGCTCGTTCTTGATATCATCTTCGAGCTGTTTGAATCGTGGGCTGATACAAAGACATATGGTGGATAAAAGGTCTGATAAAAATAAACCATATGACAAAATATACCTTCCAAATCTAGAGATATGACATTACCCTCGACTGGTGTTCTCGTTGAAAATCATATATTTGGGGATGATAAACCTTGTTCCAACCTCATCAATAATTATATCATGTAATATTTATATAATAATAGAAAAAAATAACTGAGTAATTGTTGGAATACAGTAGTGAATACTCATAAATCAAATCATGTCGATACTAAAGTGCTGACTTTGCACCAAACGTGAGATAGTTTATGACATCTTTACATGGAATCATGTAGATGTGTACTGATTTATACTACATTTTTAACCATAAAGAACAGATGATTTATGTACTATTTGTAACTAGCTTTGAATTTACTTTCAGCAAATGCGAGCGCTCTTAGACCGGTACTCTGTGTTTTGTGTTTTCTTTATTTTTTAGTAAGTTATATTTGTGTCTCATGTCAATTTGCTGTCGTTTTTTTACTCTATTATTTTGCTGTGGTGTCTCACAATTGTTCTAGTGCGAGGTCTCAGCGTTTGTAAACTTTTTTAAAAGATCAGTCACATCAGTGATTTCTCAACTTTAAATCAGACATCTGTACATCAGTGGTTTCCTTTTGCTGATGTTTGCCATATATGTGTTATCTAAGAATTAGCTTTTCGTTTTCTTGTTTGAGTTGAATGAAATTTTGTGTTTCGGGGCCTTGTGTAGCTTATTATTTAGTTTGGGTATTTCCCTTGATTAAAGGTTTTATAACAGCGAACTATCACAGCTAGAACCCATCACGTCGGTCGCTGATTGAAAATAGTTTCACTGGCATTAATACGACATCTCCGTATATATGTTGTTTATATGAAAATACGAGAAGGCAACATATAGTTCTTCGCTTAGATAAAACAAAAAAGAGGTTTCAGAAATAGATCGAAATAGATTATATTGTCGAATATGTTGGATTTATAATATGAATGGAAATGTATACCCTGTTCATTCTACCATGCGTTATTATTGTCATGACATTTGTTGTTCATTTCATGTTTATTTGAAACATGTGTGTCATTTAAGTAAAAAGGCACATGGTATATTATATAGGCTTAGTATACACGGTATAGTAATTTGCTATTCTTATTTTAAATCATCTATTCATGGAGTGTTCAGAATTGTATTTAGTTAATGTGCATTTAATTTACAGATCAAATGTGCTATAGGGATAACGTACAGGAAGATGAAACAGGTAATGTGTTTAAGTATATATTTCATACACTTTTTAGTAATTTGAAAGTATAACTTAAACAGTAATATGTTATCATAAATTTCGATTTATATTTACATAACATTTACTCAGACAAAATATCTATACTTTTGCATTTAACTTATGGAGAAAGTATCTTCTATAGTATATGGTTTAGAATAGAAAAAAAGTCGCATCATGTTATCTTATATCACTGTCTGTACACACATTAAAAATAATATTTGATTTCTGAATTGCCCCTCTTGAAAGCTTTACTTGATAAAATCGATATCCTACTATGATATTATCACATTATAATTTACATGCCTAATTTACCTTTAAAAAGCAAATAGGGACATACAATTTGCTGCATGAAAACCGTAATATATTCCCGAACGATTGAGTTAAAACCGTTTTAACTTATCATTTATGGAAATCAAACAATGTTTTCTATACAAATAATGTACACTTTATTACCGGTATAAATGCACTATTAGAAGTTAATAGTCAGATAAAAAAAACATTAGTTAAATGTTGTGACATTGAGATCGATAAACCTCTTTTGAAGCAATTATGAAATAGAGACCTTTTACCTTAAATTTTACCTTTCAGAGGCAATAGCAAGACCGGTAACTTTTCAATTTATTATGTCCTTCTATTTAATTAAATAATAAATTTATACAAAAAAATGGTCATTGGAAGTACCATTCAAACAGAAAACCCAACGGAAAAATCTATATATAAAAAAAACCCTAGAAACTAAAAACACTTATGAACTGCAGCAACGAGCGATAACGTCTGAACATCAGGTTCCTGATTTTGGTTGGTGCAAACAAATGCAGCGGATTGAATCTTTTTAATAGGTACAACTATCACCCTCACCTGCATTTTGTAAATAACATAGTACTTAAAATTGAGAATGGAAATAGGAATGAGTCAAAGAGACAACAAGGCGACCGTTTTGGTTTTTGCTCCAAAATCTTCATATATTTGTATGACCAAAAAGAAAAAAAGAAAAAAAAACTCACTCGTGCAAGATAATGTTACAAAGAATCATTGGTCATACACGTAGAAATCTGTACCCTCGTCATAAAGGAGTATAATGAGATTGACTGTTCAAGCTATGTACATGTACAATAAACGGCTAAGTTTCAAAACGCTTTCTTTTAAAAATCCGAGGAATAAATTAGCATAAAGCTTACACGTCGACTAGACAACAATACGACATCTAGACATCTGATTCACACAGTAATTGTTTGACCTATTACAGCTGCTTCTTCGGTGGGAGCAAACTCTTCGTGTTGAAGGCCGTATTTTGACCTATAACTGCTTACTTATTTTGACTTGGATGAAGAGTTGTTCCATTGGCAAACATGAAACATCTTCTTATTTATTCTTGAGATCTATATACAATCTTTAACAATAAAGATCATCTATGATACAGCAATGTTTAAATAACAAAGAAAAGAGTACATAAAAATATATTGTGATTGACACTATTTAATTGAATTATGTAATTAAATTATGTTACATGAACTGTTATAATTTTCAGGATGTGAGAAAATCGATGGTTACATCGGAGGTGTGTCATTCCTGTGTATTATGTCTGCTATTCTTATTATTTGGAGTGTGCTATTACTATCGTAAAACATAGACAACGATTGGTTATCATAGATAATGACTGGGGCGATAGATAGATGCTGATTATTTGACATTCTAGCAGTTAGATTAATTTGGAATATAATTAAACATATTGTATTGCTTTACATATACCAAAATAAAATATATTTATAATTCTAACATGACGTCCTTCAAACGCGTTGATTAGACACCCGTGGTAAAATATGAATATATTGTCAGGGCTGGTCCAATCGTACTCCCACGTCATATGCTGTTTTACGAATGAGATACCCGACTTCATAGAACGATGACATACGAGTATGAGCATTTACGGGAAATACACGCTTGCCAAAACAAAAATCATCACAACAAAGAAACATGAACAAACGATGCCAAATGTGGTATAAGCCGATTTTTTTAAAACTTATAAGACATTATAAGTAAATTATAATTTAAATTCACCCAAAACGATCTAAATACGTTATTGTTAAAGCTTTAAGCATGTCACTAATTCAGTTTGCTCCGTTCTTTTACGCCAATTTAACAGTGCGTTTATTTATGGGAACGGCACATATTTGCCTCCACCTAGAGCGCTTGGATCAAAAACAATAGCCGCATTTGTTCTATTAGAATCGAAATAATTCGTGGGGGCTTGAATATATAGTGATTTCACCACGGGTTGTCCCTATAACCCGATATGTTACCCCTCGTTAACGCTCAGGGTAAAATATTTGTCATAAAAAGCCAACCCGTGGTAAAATCACGATATATTCCATCCCCCATGAATTATTTCTTAATTGTGCATACCTAGGTTAAATTATTTAATATATGATTGTTGATTGTTTTGCGCTGTGTCAGCACATAAAATGCATTATTGCGACGAGAGCTAATTCAAATATAATAACAAAACTTTATTTTTTTATTTTTAAATCAGACAGAAAGTCCTTCAATTTACTTAATATTTAGTTCTCGGATAAGTCAATATATTCAACTAAATATGTGCAAAAGCTTACTTGCTATCGCCAGATTAACAAACCTCCTCGATTAAATTTTTATTCTCATATGACCAATACGACATTTAATCCACACTGATAACTCCTGCTTATCAATTTTTAAAAGGTTGACATAAAGTTGTTTGAGTTTCATGCAACCTATTGTCATTTCTTTAACTGCAAGTGTTGTGCTATATTTTTGAAATTTATTCCCTTATATTAGATTTTAAAGAAGAAGTTACATCCTAACCAGCTTATGAAATTTTGATTTCATTTCAACGAATAATGCATATTAACAGATACTTGAAATGTGTACCATAAATTAGAAAATTATAATCATACTGTATTTATTGTCAACACTTTTTTAATAAGTTTTTTTCTTCGATGCAACACTAAATTATTGCATGTTCATGTCTCAAATAAAAATAAAACAAAGGACATTTTATACAATATAGACCCTGCATCGTATGGTTCAAAGGGCTTCAACACTTTACAAATCGTCGCCATGCCTGTCTAGCATTACTAAAACCGAATGTAAAATCGAAGTCTTGATCAAATAATTTAGTCACTTTCCTAAATTTGAAATGCTCTGATTTCATATATTTCGCTTGACCGTTTCTGATGAAGGTTATTAAAATAGCCTATTACTATTTACGTTCTAATTTCATAACCACGCATGTAAGACGCTTATCATCGATATAAATATAGTAATGGTGTGCTGACATCGATATACATGTAGTAATGGTGTACTGTCATCGATATACATGTAGTAATGTTGTACTGACATCGATATACATGAAGTAATGGTGTACTGTCATCGATATACATGTAGTAATGTTGTACTGACATCAATATACATGTAGAAAGGGTGTACTGACATCAATATACATGTAGAAATGGTGTTCTGACATCAATATACATGTTGTAATGGTAAGGTGTGCTGAAATCGATATCCATGTAGTAATGTTGTGCTGACATCATTATACATAGGCATATGTATTGCATGTTTGTCACTTGTTTAGACTTGTTCATATGCTATACTTATTTCTAGTGACTGTATAATGAATTGGTTCATTATCCAATACGGTATATAATAATTGTTGAATTAGAGTGCTGACAAATACAAATATATTAAGGAGTAGGTTTATATGATTGGTTAATAGGGATTCGGATAGTGATTTTTTGAAGTTATTCATTTTTCGATAGACTACGTTTTGTAACCAATATAAATAAGAGAGTGGCGGTAATAACAACAACAAAAAATGCCGTTAAAATCATTTAATTTCACTTTATGTTCATTGTCAAATTAGAAAAATAACAAAATAACACATTCATTTGAATGCTTATAAGATATTTTGTAGTGTTTCTAAGAACAGAGATGTAGTTCATTCGTCAATGAGATAGAAAAGAGTAAAATAACAAAAAGTATTGAACGCCGAGGAAAATTCAACACGAAAAGTCCCTAATCAAATGGCAAAATCAAATGACAAAACACATCAAACGAATGGACAACAACTGTCATATACAGAATTAGACTATTTACCGGATTTATTATAATATGAGCAACATGATGGGTGCCACATGTGGAACAGGATCTGTTTACTCTTCCGGAGCACCTTTTATCCCCCCTAGTTTTTTGTGGGGTTCGTGTTGCTTATTCTTTAGTTTTCTGTGTTGTTTCATGTGTACTGGTGTTTGTCTGTTTGTCTTTTTCATTTTTAGCCATGACAATATCAGTTCATTTTCGATTTATGAGTTTGACTTTCCCTCTGGTATCTTTCGTCCCTCTTTTCTGACTTGGCACTGGCATTTTCAAATGTAGAAAATGGTGGATTGAACCTGGTTTCATAGTGCTGAACCTTTCACTTGTATGACAGTTTAAAAGCGTATGTCATGTGTCAAGAAAAATACACACTTCAACATTCAGTAGACGTATTTCACAAAATGTCACATAGACTTTCAAGAATATCTAATTTGCCCAACACAACAAAATATTTAAAAAAAAAAAAAAAAAAAACAACAACCAAGTGTTTTTGTGTATTTTAATTAAAGAAACTGTAAAATAATATTTAGATGATAATTTAAAAAGCTATTTGAAATATGGCATTATAAATTACTAAAAAAATTTATATAATCACATGAAAAACAAGATAGATAACAGTAAATACGAGTTATGGTGGCTATGAGCATACATGAGATTAATTCATGAACGGTATTAAAAAGACACAATCTTATTATATCATTCATCAGATGTCCTTTAAACTTCTAAAGACCTATACATCGATTTAATAGATATACGTAGATGCGGTATGAGATAACTCTATACCAAAGTGGCAATTGTTGACCAGATAAACAAGTTATGTGCCTTCGTTAAAGTAAGTTCGATGCGAGTGTGAAGATCCACGTTGAGTTCATGGCCGGGTCAAAACAAAGACATGAAAATATATTCTCACAAACAGTCCGTTGGATTTTCGATATCAGTAAATATTATAAAATTAACATATATTCTCACATAAGACTTTGAATAAAATATATATATTCATAGGTCTAGTAAAATATACAGAAAGGAACTCAATACTAATTCATTTTTAAAAATTGTTTTTTTTTTGTTGAAAAAAAAACGTTCCCTGATTACAGTGTTTCTTTGTTTACATTGAATATGACGTCATAACTTAACAACGTCACAACTAAAATCCCTAACAACAGGACCAAAATCGTATACGTCACGGTATTTCCGTTTCTTTTTTTAAACATGTTTGAATCAAACAAATAATTGATACAGACTTCGTCCACATTCACAGGTAATGCCTACCTCATATTAAAAGGTACCAGGGTTATAATATAATACGCCAGACGTGGGTTTCGTCTACATAACACTCACCAGTAACGCTCAGATCAAAATAGTTATAAAGCCAATAAAGAATAAAATTGAAGAGCATTGATAACCCAAAATTCAAAACAGATTGTGCCAAATACGGCTAAGGTATCCAAATCATAATCCAGAAAAATAGTAATCTCTCATTCATTTGAATGAACACTTGCTGAAATATAAAATGATGCAAGCAGAAGCAATCATAATGAACATTCATATTTCATTACACATATCACAATATTTCGTACTGTAGCACGAGTATAAGTTATTCATGTTCACAATCGTAGACCGTATTATATTCCAAAGCCAGTTCTTTATTCGTGGTCTAACTTTACTACATTCAGCTGTCGATATTCTTCGTGATTTCTGTCGTATCTGCCATGAAACCTATTCATTCGTCGAATGCCGTGCCGTTACTTTTAGTGTCTGAAAAATGAAGAAAATGTCAAAAAGGCATCAATCCACCAACACAAGGTTGCAATATGTTGATAAAGAGAAACGAACACCACAAAAAGTCAAATGTTTTGTATTGTATAACACCGGAGAATACACAAATTAGCTTTGATGACTAAAAATAGGACAAAATTACAAACCATTTAAAAAAAGCCCACTGTCGTTTATTACGTTGTAGATAATGCTTATTTTAAGGTTTTTTTTTTTTTATCGAAGAACACATCGAGTGGTGTTTGCGGATTGATCATACGAAAGACCGACCAAATTGAGCTTTTTATTTAGGCAATCCGGACACCATAACTTGTTTCAATGAAAAAAAAGGTGCTTTCTATCACATAAATACAGTAACATATGATTATTTATGCAAACATTTGAATACCGTTTTATATATCACTTTAAAGCAGGTTAATCATGAATCTTTCTAACGCATTCAAGTTTTTATGCGACTAACGGGTCATTTATGATATTAAATGAAACTCATTATCAAATCTAGATATAAACTAAAGAAATTACAGTCAAGTTTTTATTTTTGAATATAATTACTTTAATTGCATGACGAAATAAACAAATAAATTTTTACGGCATATCATAAAAACACGTTGTAAGTAATTTATAATACTAACTTTATGAAAGGGGGAAAGGGGTATAGTTTTTAAGGTGGTACCTAACACTACAGGGAGATAACTCTGTAAAATCAGCTAAATGTTTTAATTACGTTATGTTGTTTAGGGAATATTAACCTTCTCGATGATCAAAATAAGTGTTTGTCAAACTGCTATATAACTAGTGTATTTTTTTCTGATAAAAAGGTTGGTTCGATTTTTTTGAAATTTTGATATTTTTGTCAAAGAGTCAAAGTTAATACTTTGTCAAAATTTCATGAAAATTAAACGAGCCAAATTTATTTTAGTTAAGGCGTTGGGTACCACCTTAAAACTTGTTTTATTACATTTTCGCACAAATACGTAATGTACATTTTTACACGAAAATGAACATCCATATTTCAGAGTGCGATCTCAAATAAGGTTTGAATAAAAAAAGAATATATACATTCGTTTTTCAAAATCCGACACATGCTTGCAATAAAATGTGAAATTTTAAAAAGTTTTGCATTATTATTTTTTTTTTAATCATATGATACCCCTATATTGAATCGATAAAGTTTTAAACAGTCTTATTTTTTTCCGAAATTTAAATACGTGATATACAATTTTTTTTAAATAGATTTGTTTGTATCACAAGGATAAATGGAAAAATTGTACAACTGTAATGATATTTCACATTTATTTCATTATGAATAACTTATTCCAGAAAAAGGAAATATATAGAAAGGGAGAGAAACGCAAAGCTAAATATCAAAAGAATTTGAGAGAACTCTGTAATGCAGTTTTTCTTATATTACTTGTACAGATATTATGCAGATAAGTCTTGTTCTTGAATTGCTTTTTATCATGACCTTTTTATGAATCTTTATTAATTCATATTAGAATATAAAGGAGAGGTTTCAAAGCCGTACTATCAAAAGTTGGTTGATTGTATACATTTAAATTTGGAGAAATGTGTTTTTGATAGATATAGTGATGCTGATGTTTTATAGGTACAAAATGTTACATACCTGAAATTGCTTGTTCACATTTTTAACAAATAAGATGTATATAAATCGCTTTTATCGAGTAAGTTGCTGACAACCTCCTTCTTTTAAAACATGTGTGTAATGAGTGCATTGTCTAGGTTTTACCTGATAAAACACTCAAGTTGATGGGTGTTGAATGTTTTACCTGCTGGTCAAATAAATGCCTTACCGTGTCACTACCAAATTCTTTATCATCTTTCATATGCTTCTTTGTACTAGTTTCAGTACCAGATGTTTTTGTCAAACTCAACATGCGTTGTTTCTTTTTCTATAAAATAAAAGGACATAAATTGTTTGCCCATTGTTTCTAAAACGCCCCAAAAACATCAGCTAACGGATAAAAAAAAAATCATATGAGAACCATACTATTTCAAAAACTGAAACTTTAAGGAGATGGTAAATAGTTTCATATAATATCAGGAAAACAAGTATGAAACGAAGCTGTAGTGCAAATCCATTTTTGTAGTGTTTATGAATTATTATTTTCTAATAACAGGACATCGAGCGGTATTTGGATTGATCAAACGAAAGACCAACCATAGTTAGCTCTTTTTTTAAGCAATCCGGACATTAGAAGTGGTTTACAAAAAACATAATAAACTATAAAAGAGGGACAAAAGATACCAAAGGGACAGCCAAACTCATAAATCTAAAACAAACTGACAACGCCATGGCTAAAAATGAAAAAGACAAACAGAAAAACAATAGTACACATGACACAACATAGAAAACTAAAGAATAAACAACACGAACCCCACCAAAAACTAGGGGTGATCTCAGGTGATCCGGAAGGGTAAGCAGATCCAGCTCCACATGTGGCACCCGTCGTGTTGCTTATGTGATTACAAATCCGGTAAATAGTCTAATATAAAATGTGCCTTTTATCACTTAGATACAGCAAAACATGATTATTTATGGAAAGATTTGCATACTGTTTTTTTGGATCACTTTTTAAAAAGTAGATTAATCTTTTCTAACGCATTACAGAATACCTGAAATTGCTTGTTTACATTTTTAACAGATTAGATGGATATTATTAACGCTTTAATCGAGGAATTTGCTGACAACCTCCTTCTTTTAAAACATGTGTGTAATGCTTTATTTAGGTCTTACCTGATAAAAACACTAAAGGTGATGGGTGTTGAATGTTTTACCTGCTGGTCAAATAAATGCCTTACCGTGTCACTATCTAAGTCGTTATCATCTTTCATATGCTTTCCTGTACTAGTTTCAGTACCAGATGGTTTTGGTAAATAACATAAGCGGCGTTTCATATTCTATAAAACAAGACATTATAACATAAATTATTTGCAAATTGTTTCAAAAGCGACCCAACAAAATTAAGCTTACGGAAAAAAACCAATGGGAGAATCATACCATTTCAAAAACTGAAAGTTTGAGGAGATGGTAGATAGTTTGATATAATATCAAGAAAACAAGTATGAAACGAATGAATAAATTGTGAAATAAAAGGACTTAACAGTAATTAGAAAAGAATCACAAGCCTTATTGTTTATTAACGTCGAGTACGCTGATATACGGTCCTGTTAATTTTCACTTGGCTTGTTTGCTTTTTATTTATCTATAACACAGATATAATACATATTATACCACAAGTGCTTTCCTGGATTGATTTTGAATTTGACTTCTTTAATTTCCTTTCTTATTCACATAATGTAAACATGGAGAATTGAAATGTATAATCAAGACTGTTCATGTGACCGTTGTGTGTGAGAAAACTCATCAATGTTTTTTTTATACATTTTATTTTTACGTAGGAAATGTGATGTTCGAGGAAGATGTTTTTCCTTTCATTTAAGTTTATTTATCAAACGAAAAATATGCTCTACTTCAATAAACTTCTGTTTTTAAAGTTTAAATTTCATTACTCACTGGCATGAAATGATTTTAATGCTCACACCCTTAAACCTTTCAATGTTCTCTATGTGATTGACAGTGCCATCCGATTGATATTAGATATGAATTTATCAGTATTTGGAAACGTTGAATTATAAAGCATCTGCATATTTTTCCGACGATGCTAGCATGGCTTTAAAAGTAAATGTCGTTGTTACCAACAATTATTGCTGATAGCTTGTTATTTTAAGATTTTTTTTCTTTTCATTAAACGCATACACAATATTTTCTTAAATAAACTTAGGCATTTGGAGTTGAAACTCGATTGCCTTACGCTCTTGCAAATTAATGCATCTCATTATCTTTCTGAGACTTTACTGTCGCAAAAAATAAGAAACTAGCTAGTACCCCATTAATGTTCTGCACCTCTTCAAAAATTTTTAAAAAAATCTGATATTTGTTCATTTTAACAGAAATCAACGTCAAATATTATCTAAAATGACTTTTTTTATTATTTTTAAATTAAATGAATAGTAAAATCCTAAGAAAGTTGTTTAAAGTAACTGTCAATTCTCTGAAAAGTATTGTTGATTACAATTATCTTTTTTTTTCTTTTCGTCATTTATTATACAGTTTAAATATGGATAATTGGTCTCCTAAATTTATTGTATTATACCTTCTAAAACTGTGTTATAATCTAATTGGTTATGATTTGTCGGATCATGAAAAACGGTCCTCTTAATTGTCATTTTTTAATTAAATGAATAGTAAAATACTAAAAAGTTGTTTAAAGTAACTCAATTCTCTGAAAAGTATTGTTGATTATAATTATCTTTTTTTTCTCTTTTTGTTATTTATTATACAGTTTAAATATGGATAGTTGGTCTACTAAATTTCTTTGATGATACCATCTAAAAACTGTCTGTTATAATCTAGTCGGTTATGATTTGTTGGATCATGAAAAACATACGAGATACCTGCAATACTATTACAAACTCGCATTCTATCATGCATACATAAGAAAAAAATGTAGATTGGGTCAAAGAGTCACAGCAGTCGGAAGTGTTTTTTAGTATTGTCAAATTAACTACTGACTTGAATTACATGATGGTCCAGTCAAACTAAGATTTAACCTCAAACTAATTGCAACAGAAAATGTTTTAGTTCTAATCTATAGCATTATGCCCTTTATATACACAGAAAAAAGTCCCATAAAATCTAACTTGAGGAAAACTCAAAATCCGCATTTTTAATTTCCTATAGAAATTTATATTGGAAGGGGAGATAACTCTTGCAAAAATTAGTCTTTTTTTGTCAGTTTTTTGTTGTTTTTCTTGAAATTTATGTAAAGTATGAAATTTTGATGGGGTTATAAGTTCATGAAATGTACAAAACCGAAGTGTTATGGGTAGTTTTATTTTTTTCGTGCATCTTTCATTAAAGAAATTGCAAATTTGAAACTTTGTGACCATTTTGAAAAAATAATGTGAAAATTTGGTATTGTTTATATCTGTATATTATATTTTTTCAGCAACTTACTTATCTAAAGATACTTTAAACCACAAAAAGAAGAAAACATGTTTAATTGTTTTGATTAAATTTGAGATTCTTAATCTTGACGTGTTGAAAAATTCAATAAATGGTCAACTAATGAATTAAGAAATCTAGATTATAGCTTGATAAAAGATATGAAAACACCTTAAGAGTTGTTTGTTATATTTTAAAGACCGCTAAAAAATCAACAATCAATACATTCGGATGAATAGAAGCGGTAAAGTTATAATTTTGTATCAATTTTTATTGATAATTCTGCCTTTTTTGCAAGAGTTATCTCCCTTTTCAATGCAAATCTCCAAAGGAATTTTAAATGGTGATTTTTTTAGTCTTCCTCATGTTAGATTTTATGGGACTTTTTTCTGTGTATATTTGGGGTATAATGCTAAAGATTAAAACTCAAAAATCTTCTGTTGCAATTACTTTCAGGTTATGCTCAAATTTATGCTAGATTGACTGGACAATTAATTGAAGAACGAAGGTACATCATGGAAAGTATTTAAGAAACAACTAACGAAAACAATTATATATCTTAGACTGCTATATCTCTTTAAAAAAGCTATAGTTACCATTTGTCTAATTAGTTCTTCAATTTCCTCATCGCTTTCCTACAAATAAAAGAAATATTTGATATGTATTGTGGCAGCAATCCAACATCATGCGTTTTCCGAAAACGACTTTTGTGAGTATCTTACTACTAAGCAGTGTAAGAAGTTGGTTTAAAGTAACGGCCAAGTAACTAATATGGTTTTGTTTATTTCCAATTTTCTTATTTTGTGTTTTTGTTATCTCTGTTTATATATACCAAAAAATGGTTTGATCGCAATGCACAACTCTGCACAAGAAACAAAGGGACACACAAATTAACAACTACAGGCCAGCATACGACCTCCAACAATAAACAAACCAAAAACCGCGTAAACAAAAACAGTCAGCTATGAAGGGTCCCGAAATGAAAAATATCAAACAATTCAACGGGGAAAACTAACTGCCGAATACGAATAGCAAATCTTTCAAAAGAGAAAAGAACATTCCATATTGCGTAAATCTTCAATTTCAATCCCAAATATGTTGTTGATATGCTGTTATTCACTGCATTTCAGTAGGTTTTTGAGGCTTGTATTTCCAGATGACCATACAAGATTAATATTTGACTCTTCAGGTTTTGCGCATGTGCGAAAATGTAACAAATTCACACATAAACATTGGAACTATTTAGTATTTACTTGGTGCTTTTTGTTTTTTAAATGTTTTTATGAATTGGTTTGATAACATTTTTTAAGGTGATGAAACAAACGTGTTTATAAATTTTGCGCATGCGTTACCTATTTATAGATATACAGAGCGATTTGCACACTGATGTAAATTGTAGTAAAACACAGAGAGGGATTTGAATTCTGTAAATAAAAATCAGTTTTGTCGACAACAAAGTATGTTGCTGATAACCTGCTTCTTTTGATACATTTGTATAAAGCATACCAAAGGTTTTACTAACCGTGGTGATGGACGTTGATTATGTTAGCTGCTGGTCAAATTAATAACTTACCGTGTCACTACCAACGGTGTTCAGATCTGTCAAATGCTCCTCTGTACTAGTTTTAGTACTCGATGTTTCTGTCAATTTGAACATTGGCTATAAATAAAAGACATAAATTGGTTGCCCATTATTTCAAAAGCAATCCAACAACATACGATGATGGAGATAAAAAATATGAGAATCATGCCATAGCAAACAATAAACTTTTAAGGAAATGACAGATAGTGCATTATATTTCAGAAAAAGAGCTTTGCAACGAAACTGTAATGCATTTCCATCACTCTGGCGTTTATCAAGAATAAATTTTGAAATAAAAGGACTTAACAGTAATGAGAAAAGAATCACAAGCCTTATTGTTTATGAATGTCGAGTACGCTGATATATGGTCCTGTTAATTGTCATTTGGCTTGTTTGCTTTTTATATATCTATAACTCAGATATAATACATCTATAATACCACGAGTGTTTTCCTGGATTGATTTTGAATTTGACTTCTTTATTTTCCTTTGTTATTCACAATGTAAACATGGAGAATTGAAATGTATAATCAGAACTGTTCATGTGACCGTTGTGTGTGAGGAAACTCATCAATGTTTTTTTTTATACATTTTATATTTACGTAGGAAATGTGATGTTCAAGGACGATGTTTTACCCTTCCTTTAAGTTTATTTATCAAACGAAAAACAGGCTCTACTTCAATAAACTTCTGTTTTTTAAGTTAAGATTTCGTTACTCACTGACATGAAATGATTTAAATGCTCACACCCTTCAACCTTTCAATGTTCTCTATGTGATTGACAGTGTCATCCGATTGATATTAGATATAAATTCATCAGTATTTGGAAACGTTGATTTATGAAGCATCTGCATATTTTTCTCGACGATGCTACCCTGGCTTTGAAAGTAAATGTCGTTGACACCAAAAATTATTGCTGCTAGCTTGTTTTTTTGAGAATATTTTTTTTTTCATTAAACGCATACACAATATTTTCTTTAATAAACTTAGGCAATTGGTGTTGAAACTCGATTGCCTTATGCTCTAGCAGCAAATTAATGCATCTCATTATCTTTCTGAGACTTTAATGTCGCAAAAAATAAGAAACTAGCTAGTAACCCATTAATGTTCTGCACCTCATTTGTTCATTTTAACAGAAATCCAACATCAAATATTATCTGAAAATGACTTTTTTTATTATTTTTTAATCAAATGAATAGTAAAATCCTAAGACAGTTGTTTAAAGTAACTGTCAATTCTCTGAAAAGTATTGTTGGATATAAGTTTTTTTTTCTTTTTGTTATTTATAATACAGTTTAAATATTGATAATTGGCCTCCTAAATTTCTTTTATTATACCTTCTTAAAACTGTCTGTTATAATCTAGTCGGTTATGATTTGTTGGATCACGAAAAACATACGAGATACCTGCAGTACTATTACAAACTCGCATTCTAGCATGCATATATAAGAAAAAAATGTAGATTGGGTCAAAGAGTCACGGCAGTTGGAAGTTTTTTTTTTAGTATTGTCAAATTAACTACTGACTTTAATAACATTAATTGAAGAACGGAGGTACGTCCTGGAAAGTATTTAAGCAACAACTTACGAAAAATTATATGTATCTAAGACTGTTATATCTCTTTAAAAGGGCTATAGTTACCATTTGTCTAATTAGTTCTTCAATTTACTCACCGCTTTCTTACAAATAAAAGAAATATTTGATATGTATTGTGGCAGCTATCCAACATCATGCATTTTCCGAAATGACTTTTGTGAGTATCTTACTACTAAGCAGTGTAAGAAGTTGGTTTAAAGTAACTGCCAAGTTACTAATATGGCTTTGTTTATTTCCAATTCTATCATTTTGTGTTTGTGTTATCTCTCTTTATATATACAAAAAAATGGTATGATCGCAATGCACAACTCTGCACAAGGAACAAAGGGACACACAAATTAACAACTATATCCAGCATACGACCTCCAACAACGAACAAAGCAAAAACTGCGTAAAAAAATAGTCAGCTATAAAAAAGGTCCCGAAATGAAAAATATCAAACAATTCAACGGGGAAAACTAACTGTCGAATACGAATACCGGACCTTTCAAAAGAGAAAAGAACATTTCATCTTGCGTAGATCTTTAATTTCAATCCCAAATATTTTGTTGATATGCTGTTACTCACTGCGTTTCAGTAGGTAATTGAAGCTTGTATTTTCAGATGACCATACAAGATAAATATTTGACTTTTCAGGTTTTCGCATGTGCGAAAATGTAACAAAATTGACACATAAACATTGGAACTATTTACTATTTACTTGGTGCTTTTTGTTTTTTAATGATATTATGAACTGGTTTGATAACACTTTTTAAGGTGATGAAACAAACGTGTTTAACAATTCTGCGCATGCGTTACCTATTTATAGACATACAGAGCGATTTGCACACTGATGTAAATCGTAGTAAATATCAGAGGGGGGTTTGAATTCAGTAAATAAAATCAGTTTTGTCGACAACAAAGTATGTTGCTGATAACCTGCTTCTTTTGATACAGTTGTATAAAGCATACCAAAGGTTTTACTTACCGTGGTGATGGACATTGATTGAGCTAGCTGCTGGTCAAATTAATAACTTACCCTGTATCTACGGAAGGCGTTCAGATCTATCGTACGCCTCTCTGTTAAAGGGTTAGTAGTTGATGCTTTTTTCAAACTTGACATTTCCTATAAATAAAAGAAATAAATTGGTTGCCCATTATTTCAAAAGCAATCCAACAACATAAGTTGGTGGAGATAAAAAATATCTGAGAATCATGCCATATAAAACAATAAACTTTTAAGGAAATTATATATCAGAAAAAGAGGTTTTCAACGAAGCTGTTATGTATTTCCATCACTCTGGCGTTTATCGAGAATAAATTTTGAAATAAAATAACTTAACAGTAATGAGAAAAGAATCACACGCCTTATTGTTTATTAACGTCGAGTACGCTGATATACGGTCCTGTTAATTGTCATTTGGCTTGTTTGCTTTTTATATATCTATAACACAGATATAATACATCTATAATACCACTAGTGCTTTGCTGGATTGATTTTGAATTTAACTTCTTTAATTTCCTTTGTTATTCACATAATGTAAACATGGGGAATTTAAATGTATAATCAGAACTGTTCATGTGACCGTTGTGTGTGAGGAAACTCATCAATGGTTTTTTTATACATTTTATTTTTTTGTAGGAAATGTGATGTTCAAGGAAGATGTTTTCTCTTCATTTAAGTTTATTTATCAAACGAAAAGTAGGCTCTACTTCAATAAACTTCTGTTTTCAAAGTTTAGATTTCGTTTCTCACTGGCATGAAATGATTTAAATGCTCACAGCTTTAAACCTTTCAATGTTCTCTATATGATTGACAGTGCCATCCGATTGATATTAGATATGAATTTATAAGTATTTTGAAACGTTGATTTATGAAGCATCTGCATATGTTTTCCGACGATGCTACCCTGGCTTTGAAAGTAAATGTTGTTGTTACCAACATTTAAGTTTTAAGTTTAAAATGTTGCTGATATTTTTTTACATTAAACGCATTCACAATATTTTCTTGAATAAACTTAGGCATTTGAAGTTGAAACTCGATTGCCTTATGCTCTAGCAGCGAATTAATGTTCTGTACCTCATTTGTTCATTTAAACAGAAATCCAACATCAAATATTATCTGAAAATGACTTTTTTATTATTTTTTAATCAAATCAATAGTAAATCCTAAGCAGTTGTTTCTTGACGATGCTAACCTGGCTTTGAAAGTAAATGTCGTTGACACCAAAAATTATTGCTGATAGTTTGTTATTTTGAGAATATTTTTTATCATTAAACGCATACACAATATTTTCTTTAATAAACTTAGGCATTTGGTGTTGAAACTCGATTGCCTTACGCTCTAGCAAATTAATCTTTCTGAGACTTGTCGCAAAAAATAAGAAACTAGCTAGTACCCCATTAATGTTAAGCACCTCTTCCAAAAAATAAATAAATTGATATTTGTTCATTTTCACAGTAATCCAACATCAAATATTATCTGAAAATGACTTTTTAAATTATCTTTTAATCAAATGAATAGTTGTTATTTTTATGGAGAGTTGTCTCATTGGCACTCACACCACATCTTCCTATATCTAGTAAAATCCTATGAAAGATGTTTAATTTAACTGTCAATTTTCTGAAAAGTATTGTTGATTATAATTATCATTTTTTTCCTTTTGTTATTTATTATACAGTTTAAATATGGATAATTGGCCTCCTAAATTTCTTTTATTATACCTTCTTAAAACTGTCTGTTATAATCTAGTCGGTTATGATTTGTTGGATCACGAAAAACATACGAGATACCTGCAGTACTATTACAAACTCGCATTCTAGCATGCATATATAAGAAAAAAAATGTAGATTGGGTCAAAGAGTAACGGCAGTTGGAAGTTTTTTTTTTTTTAATATTGTCAAATTAACTACTGACTTGAATTACATTAATTAAAGAACGGGGGTACATCCTGGAAAGTATTTAAGAATAACTAACGAAAAATATTATGTATCTAAGACTGTTATATCTCTTTAAAAAAGCGATTGTTACCGTTTGTCTAATTAGTTCTTCAATTTCCTCATCGCTTTCCTACAAATAAAAGAAATATTTGATATGTATTGTGGCAGCAATCCAACATCATGCGTTTTCCGAAAACGACTTTTGTGAGTATCTTACTACTAAGCAGTGTAAGAAGTTAGTTTAAAGTTACTGCCAAGTTACTAATATGGTTTTGTTTATTTCCAATTTAATATTTTGTGTTTTTGTTATCTCTCTTTATATATACAAAAAAAAAATGGTATGATCGCAATGCACAACTCTGCACAAGAAACAAAGGGACACACAAATTAACAACTATAGGCATACGACCTCCAACAATGAACAAAGCAAAAACCGCGTAAAAAAATTAGTCAGCTATAAAAGGTCCCGAAATGAAAAATATCAAACAATTCAACGGGGAAAACTAACTGCCGAATATGTGATATGTTTATATTCTCCAAGATATTTGGTCCGAACAATACGAAGATCATTTGAGGCAAATGCAAAATAGACAAGAATCTGTTCTTTATAACCAGATAAAAAAGAACTGTTTCCTATATAGCCGTAAAACGAAACTTGAAATGTCTTTGTCAAAAATAAAAGCTGAAGAACATGAAAAGTGATTGCAATCTTTTTTCTAGACTTTTCATTTCCTGTCAAATTAGACGGTAGGAAGATTTCTTTAGCCATGAAAACCAAAGGAATCCTCTGTCCTCGTATAAGGACCTCATTTTAAACAGTTTTTTTTTAATCGCAGCTAATGGGTATACTTGAAACATTGTGAGATTTGCTGTCGACTGATCCAAATTATGACGCTATCGTTGGTGGGTCAGCAATGGTTAATTCAAGGCCACACAGTGCAAAAATATTTGATGTTTATGCAAATGATGTCATACTGCCTTACATTAAATCTTGCAACGATAAGTATATTAGAGTAGACATTGTATTTGATGTTTAACAAATGAATAATTTAAAGGCTTGACCGAGAAAAAGGCAAGGTGCTGGTGCTAGACGGGAAGTTGTTGGTTCTAGTAGAACGCCAATGTTTTGGAGTAGTTTTATCTGTGAAGATTACAACAAAACGGAATGGTTCAAGTTTCTTGCCGACATAATTGCTTCTTTAGAGACTAATACAAATGCTTATATTACTCAAGGTGAAATATTCTTTGCAATTTTAATACGGATTATTCCCAGCTGTCCCTATATAAACATGAATAAAAGTAGTACTGACACAGATGTAGTAGAATTTGGGATTGCAGCTCTCGCAGTATTAGGTGTGGACAAATAGATTTTTGAAGGAATAAACACTTTCGATGTCTTCATGTCTATGAAATATCAAATGAGTGTGCTCCTCGTGCAGCTATTCTTCATTTATATGCATTATTTGAATGTGACACTCTGTCAGCATTTGGTGGGAACGTGAAGAGGTCAGCTTGGCAGACATGGGAAGTATTTCAAGATGTAACGGATGGTTTTGCTCGCTTTAATTTTATATGAAGACACGGACATGGACATCATAAAGGCATTTGTCAGAAGCAGCGCTTTGATGATGCTATTCCGCATACCACAGGTTCTCTACCGGAGCACACAAAAGAGAAGCATATCAAGGTGGACTAAACCGGAATAATGCATTCGACAGGTACACGTACCAAGTCATGAAGACTGGGTTTGGATGATCAAAAGCAAAAGTCCAATGACAGTTTGAAACCAAATGGACTTCTTTGGCTGCCGTTGCACCCTCGTATCAAGAAATTTTAAAATGCGGATGCAAAAAATTCAGCAGTTTTTATTGATAACTTTAACATACCGTTCTGGCCTTCCTTGTACGGGTTTGTGTATTGGCAACTGTCAGATAAATATATGAAATGCAACCTATCTTTTCTCACAAAACTATGTATTTTGACTTAACAAAGTAAAAGATATCTCTTTTAAATAAGAAGAAAATGAAAAAAAATGAAATTTTAAACGTGTTTGCCGCCATTTCGGAACCGAAAGTCACTTTCGTCATGTGTGTATTTTTCAATCAAACATCAGAAACTGTAATTTGTGTCTTATCAAAACTTACTTTGGGTTTTATCTATAAAAAAGCTTTCTTATGATTGACGAAATGTAGCCATTTTGAAATATTTTGCACCAATTTTGGAACCGGAAGTAACTTTTCTGTCATTTATGTATTGTTTAATCGTACTTTAGGAACTGTAATTTACGCTTTATCAAAACTTACTTTGGGTTTTACCTATAATACAGTTTTCAAAGGTATAAGAAATGTACCCAATTAGATATGACGCTTTTGCAAAATGAGCGGTAGCCACCTTGAAAAAAGAAAATTTTTGATTGCCAGCAGCTGATTTTTTTTATTATCATTTAGTCAACCTTTATACCAAATTTATGCTTGTATCACGATTTGCACAATTATTTTCATAATATCTCCTACTAATAATAGTGCAGATAAATTCATATTTTAAAAGATTATCGGGGTTGTCATACATTTTTTGTTCAAATGTTCAAAACAATAGGTCAAAAAGGCTAAACTTAGGCTACTGAAACGTTCAAACAATGACAAGTGTTTCATTTAACGAATAATCGTGCGTTTCTGCGAGAAAAAAAATCGCGCGCAATTTTGTGAATGAATGGGAAAAGTAGATCCGTAAGCGGTGCAGCCGGCCGCGCATGTCAACTTTTGATTTTTTTAAACTACTCACTCAATAATTTTCATATCACGACCAGTTCACTGATACTAAAGACTACACATCAACGAAAAAAATGAACAAATTACCAATAAAAGAATAAAGAGGTAGAGCCGATTTGCCGAGGATTTGTTTCATTCGATAAGATAGGTAATTCATGTTTTAAATAGCCCGTTAGATGCTAATTATAGTACATGAAAATACGTCACATCATCTATTTCCATACCTTGAACAGGTATTCCTACAAAAACAAGGCCAAGACTATTGATTTTTTAATATTGATTCTATTTTATTATTAACATCCTTTATGCAAGGTTCCATACAATGTACCACGTAACTTGTCAAGGAGCCAAATAATATCGAACAAATTTAAATCGTGATTTTCTCATTCTGAATATATGTATATCTGTATTTGTCCTGGTCTTTTAATGTTTTATCGTCTATAAGATAAGATAAGATAATACATGTATATATTATAACCGGAGAACATCTTACATCAGTTGGTCATAGATCACCCTGTGTTACTAACACATGTTATATTGTCTTTTTTCTGTCATTTTAACAAATCGGCCCTTCGTTGTGATACAGATGCAACAGCCTCTTGATGTTTTACCTACAATCACGATTTGTAGTGTAATTGATTTGTTCTGTTGTGTTTTCTCGATGACTTAGGTAACGGTGTAGGGACGGTGGTAAAAGAACCAATACTAGTATCTATACAGTTTGTGAATTGGCGACAAAATTGTTGTTGAATGCATTTGTTACATATAATACCATGTTCAAAAAAGGTTTCGAAAACTTGTTTGTGTTGTTTTGAAACTTGTATACAATGGCCTTATTTGAAGTTATGTGTATATTACACTCGCAACATGTAGGCTTCATTGCTATAGAATTAATTCTCGTGTTATTGGTTATGTACAGGCACCTACATCAGTTTAACGGCAGTTGTTCCTTGAATATATGTAATAAATGTAAACACATAAATAGAAAGTTGGTCAAGAGTATGGACAGTCATAGGAATGCACACAATAAGCGATACATTATTTTTTTTCTTTGATACATGTAAAATGATAATTATACTAGTAAACTATATAGTCAAAATGAACCAGAAACACTCTATGAAATAAGCAAACATCCGAAAAAATATGATAGAAACATTAAAATTTAATATAACAACACAAAAAAAGCAAAAATTTTGAGCGAGATTCGAACCCCTACTTCAAAATCATCGTATATTAGTAGTTCTGTGCTCTACTGATGGAGCTACGGCGATGCATATACCTTTCTCGTTTATTAAGAGGCTATATCGGTACAATTTATCGATGTTACAACTTTTTCTTTAAAAAGTTGTTTTTTATGTAATAAGGACACACTAAACCAATTTCATTTTTAAAGGAAAAAGTAGTATGAATAACAACAGTCATAAAAAGCATAATTTTTTTTTGGTTTGAAATGTCCTTCTGGGGGGGATTCCCTGTTTTTCCTACCTAAACACACTCGAAAATCCGCATCTTGGACTTTTATCCTTTTTTAGGGTTAAATTAACTATTGTTCACACATATCATAATATATGTAAATCGAGATATTGATCAAAAAGCATTTTTATTTTTGGTTTTTATAGTAAATTTCATTCTGTCGACACTTTTTGAAATTGGCCCTTCTGTGAAAAAAATCCCCGGCATATTGGCCCTACCTCTTTGATATCTGTGCATTGTAACAGAGAAATCCAACATCATAAGTTATCAGAATACAACATTGTTAATTGATTTTAGAATAGTAAATTTTAAGAAGATGGTTTGAAGAAACTGCCTATTTTCTGATACTTGTGTATTATCAGTTTTCTTGTTTGATCCTTTTGTGATGTGTTTTGATATCATTATACTAAAGTGTTCTTTTCAGTTAATTCATGTATGATTGTCTTATAATTGACATATCGACATAGGTTGCCATGTAACTGTTACAGGCCGGATATTTCGTTAATAGTTTTTGTAACATCGTTAGTTTGTTTTTCAAAACATAGATTTGTGGTATTGATTAGTGAGCGTTCAGAGTATCATTAATCTCATGGAAAAGAATATACAGGGGCTATTTTAAATCAAATATACTATCAGTTCTGTTTTTTAGGATTATTTAAAACATACAATAAATTATTTTCTCAATTTAAGAAGATAAATAAAATACTAGTGTCGACTGATATTTTAGGATTAATGTATAAGACGACATATAGGTCTGAACTTGCCATTTAAGTTATATGAGTTTTTCCATGTATTGTTGAAAATCCAGGAAAGTGTTCTTCAGTTATTTTGTTAATATCAAGCAATTCGTCAATACCGTTGCGCTAGGAACTGACGGATATAATAGTGAGATCAACAATGTAGCATGTCGTGCGTTACTAACATAATTAATATATTGTGTAAACACTATATTCCTTCATATCGAAATTTATCGTGAAATAACGTTTCAAGTAAGTGATTAAATATATTTGAAAATGATAAACATCAATCAAATGTATTACTTGACAAAAGTGTTAATGAGATCCTTCCAGACTGTTAAAAATGTTAACAAGACTTTGTTCATTGTTAAAGGCCATACACTTACACATAGTTGTTAATTTGTGTGTCATTTGGTCTTTTGTGGAGAGCTGTCTCATTGTCAATCAAACCACAAGTTCATTGTTTTATTGTACTAACTTTACTAAGTCTTCTATCTTGGAACAGGTGAACTTGAAGGTGCGGATAATTGGACGGCATATACTATTTGACACTATTATGAACAGTATTTGGCTTTTTTGTTAAAATGCATACATCCTTAGAGTATTATCATAACAGTTTCAAATGAAAAGACCAAGTTTAACAATGACTTTAAAAGAAATCTCATTTTTTAAAAATTATATCAAGTTTCTGTTTGCGCTTCAAAAGTAAATTCCATTAATGCAAACAAAATCATGTTACCAATGACCTAATTGTGATAAACTTTTATTTTTATCAAACGCTAAATAAAATCAATTGAAGGAACTAAGTTAATTGATGTTGAAATGTTGTGATTGCTTTTTTCGCCTGCAAAATTAATGCTTTGAATGATCACTATCATACTATAAATCTTTATACTATTAGCTACTACCTTTGATACACTTTCTTTAATCTTTCTTAATCTCTCATCATTTACTTCTATCTACAAAACAAAGTACCATTGTTAGTTGTTCATTGCTTCAGCAATCCATCACCGCAAGTTAACCAAAAAGACATTTGTGGTGACCTTACTATCGCATTATAAAATACGAAGAAGTTAAATTTTAAGTCATTGTTAGATCTCTGTGAAACCGTATTCTGTGTCATTATTTTATTCTTGTTTTGTGTATGTGTTATCTGTTAGATTTCTAGAATGATTTTCCTAAAGATTGTTTTGTACAACAGCGGTCTGTAAGCGTATGTTCAGTTGATACACTTTGTCAATGTTTGTTTTTCTACACCTCGATGTTTTTTAAAAGGATAACGTAAGAAAGAAAAGTATGTTAAATGATGCATCTGTCGAAAAGATTGTATAACCACATATAGATGTCTTTGTACGTTGTTTTGCAATCAAATTACATACATGTATAGCAGTTCTTTTTCAACCATTTCAAATGAAATGTCGAAAGCTTTCAATTCATTCCAAATATATGTTTATCATGAAATTATTGATAATGTTTCGAAACAACCTTGAATTATGAGACATTTAAATATTTGTTTCGAATTTACTAACACAGATTTGAAAGTAATTTTTATTGTTGTGAGACCCTTTTTCTTTCTTCGACCTAACTAGTTTTGAACCATTTTCAACCGGATTGATATATTATGAAAATACGTTCATTTCGATCGTATTGTACAAATAAACGTTGTTATGTGTTCAGTTTAACAGTAACTCATCACCTAAAGTTTAACATTAAAAAAGACGTGTGAAGTTACGTTAGCATTGGAAAGTATATTGAAGTCTAGGAAAGCTGTTTTTAGTTTCAACCAGTTTTATCGGATACCATATTTTCATCTTTGTGTGATAGGTTGTACAGTTTTATAGACATACGCGGTTTTTTGAAATTATTTGAGTGTGCATCAATCAATTTAGTTTTTAATTCACATATAAACCACAGAAGCAACCATCAACCTGTCAATTCATATATTTTGGCAAAGATAATTTTGCTACACCTTTTTTTTTGTTTTCAAAAGTCTAATTTTTTAGTGTTAATGGTTGTATATTCTGAGGAATCTTTTAACTTTTCCCAACTGTTTAAGACTGAAGAAATGAAAGTTTGTTTAGGCGTATGTATATTCAAATTATGACGGGGAAGCAAATAGACTATTGTTACATGTATTTTGCTTCCCATATATGCTTTTAGTTCGGATGTGTTGCAGCATTCAAAACATATTAAGCATATAAAGTACCGTACTTGACTATCACTCTGACGTGCATGTTTGTTAAGAATTTTCATGAACTATTATTTTTCACACACATTTTACATGAAGCTCCTCGATTTCGTTTGTCTATCAATTTTTTATGTTAAAGGTCTCAAAAATCTTTAACAGGTGATTTTAGATTTAAGGTTTGCATAGTATCATTTCTAGATAAAACCGAATGACGACGTCTAGGTGTCGTTTTTAGCGTTGTGGGTTGCTATCTTGTTTGCATACAGCATACATTTTCGTTTAATATCTGTAAACTAGTTTGAAAGGGAGCATAATCCTAAATATTTGAATTGATAACAAATATATATTTATCAAGATATTATTTAAAAAACTTTCAAAGCTTTGAACATTAAACATCTCCATATCTGTCTAAGCTGCTACTTGCGCTTCAAAAGTCAATTTCATTATAACTTCCAAAATATTGATGCCGATAATCTTCTGCGTTTGATAAATAAAGGCTTTATCAAACGCAAAATAAATTTGATTGAATAAACTAAGGTAATTTGTTTTGAAAGGTGTGATTACTTTATGCGCTAGCCTAATTAATGCCTTGTTTGCTCACAATCATACTTTATATTTGGCAATTTTAGCCCTTATCTAGTTTTTACCCTTGATATTTTGATGCATAAGTGTCATTCTGACTTTCTATCTGACATGTTTTCAATTGTGTCAATTTTTGTGTTTCTATGCTTTAATCCAGTTGTATTACTCATTTGTGAACTCTGAATCTAAAGAAAAGAAGATTATCTCAGACAGTATGAGCAAAATGTGTTGTATAAATGACCCTCGTCTAACGCCTTGTTTTGATCAAGTTAAATGTGAGGAGCATGGCACATAAAAGTTGAAGTCCATAATAAAGACCTCACTAAATTTGTATAAAAGCACTTAACAATGTCTTTTGTACCAGTTTCATTTCACATATCTTTCTTTACTTCTGTAGGATAGCATGTGGTTCAAATATAAGCCTGTTGAGACTAAAATTGCGTGCAAGTTTTTCACTAAAAAGTAAAAAATCTTTGTATCAGACCATACTGTCTGCTTAAAAAGTTGAATGTCAAAGCCTTTTTGTGCTCAGATTTATTGTATCATGTCACCTGAGTATAGAAATGATAGAAAAGACACAATTTTTTATTTCCTATAGCTTCAATATGCATTTTTAAATGTAAATATGTGCTACGGCTTAAATTGACCCTAAATTAATTTTAGTCTTACTTGGCCTAAGACCCTTTCAAACTAATATGATATGTTATTTGTAAGTTTTCTTTCCATTTAAAGTACATTAAATACATATGTAAGGATTATTTATAATCAAAAAGCTTCACAAATTTAAAATTGCTGGAAACTATTACATCATGTAAGACCCCCTTTTATTGGAAAATCTCCATTTTTAGGCACAGGCTCATATAAATTTGACTTTTGAATAATTATGCTAAGTCTGATATATCGAATGAGTACTCTGTTGCTTAAAATACATGATATATTATATATTAAGGCATTTTTAAAAGTATTTTTTTGCAACATTTTAATTTTAAAAGCCCCAAATGTTGATAGTTGAAATTTCTCAATTTTAACGTCTAAATTTAACACGGAAAGTTGAATATAAAATTAATCATATTGTCTATAATATATATCCTATTGCTATGAAACTTTGTCAGAAGTCTAATAATATATTAAGCTTTAGTCATATCAAGTTTTATTAAGATTAGTCAACTTTTTCTATCCTATTAGGTCCGAGTACACAGTTATCGTCCTTTGATTTTCGTTGTCCACAAATATAGTCCTTAGTGGACACTGTGTTGCTTGCCAATTTTTGTTATATCCCTTCCAAAATTTTCCCAATGTTTTATGCCTCATATAGCAAGTTGGGGTGAAATGACACTGTAAAAAAATGTGGGTCATAAATATTAATGTAAAGTAGTGATTAGGTCCAGCTGAAAAAGGTAAAAAAATTAGCACTTCGGAAGCTGTGAAAGATTTTAAGACCCCCTTAACAGAAAATTGTCCATATTTTGAGTTAGAGCTGATGAAGTTTTCTATACTTTTGATATAATTTGTCCCAAAAGTAATACAACACACTGTAAAAATATTATTGAGAAAGCGCAGGTGGGATTTTTTTAATTTTCATTTATTGTCTAAAAGAAATGCACTACGAAATAACTGTGTACTCGGACCCGTTATTCTTTTTCCTAAATATGTTGTCGGTTTTTATGTTTTTTTTACCATTGCACACATTGATTGATTGTTATTCAAACGCCACATTCAACACCATTGTGTTATATCATGGCAATCAGTTTTAAATGGTTGAGGAAGCCGTAGTGCCCGGAGAGAACCTACGAATTTCGTTACGAAAACTGACAATCTTATTCAATAAAGACTGGAGTCGAGTGCACCTGCCCGTGCAGGATTCGAAGTCACAATTTCAGTTTTGATAGGTTAGCGTTACAGTACTTCGACTACTTATAAAACTCAGCTACCAAGGTCCCCTATTGAAAACATTCTTAACATATAAAATAATATACTTGAATGGCATTCAAGCATGCATGTGTGAGAAAACAGTTTTTATAGATTATATCAAAATGACATTGCATATGTTACAGTTGTTGTTATTTTATTCCTATTTTTCTCATATTTGTAAATTCTGAGCTCGGTTATGTATTATTGACGAATGAAACTCGAGAAAAGCGCCCTGGTGTCATATACATTTTCTGTCAGTGAACTGTTACCTCTGCGTATGGACTGTACTTCTGCCATGGAAATATTTGATTACATGATTAATAACATTGACAAGAATTGTTGGAATTAATAAAAAAACATAGGTTCGAAATATATGAAAAGACATATGTGAAAATGTATTACAACATTTTTGTAAGGAATGTTATGGCCATAACAGAGGGAGGTTTGGCATGCCACAAAACCAGGTTCAACCCACCATTTTTTCCTTTAAAAATGTCCTGTACCAAGTCAGGAATATGGCCATTGTTATATTATTGTTCGTTTGTGTGTGTGTTACATTTTAACGTTGTGTTTCCGTTGTGTAGTTTGTTTTCTCTTATTTTTTTAGTGTGAATTCACATTACTATAAGACATGTCACGGTACAATTCATGTATTTGGTTACGATGTTATATTTGTTATTCTCATAGGATTTTATTTAATGCTTATACCGTTTCTGTGTGTGTTACATTTTAATGTTGTGTCGTTGTTCTCCTCTTATATTTAATGCGTTTCCCTCAGTTTTAGTTTGTTTCCCTGATTTTGTTTTTTGTCCACGGATTTATGAGTTTTGAACAGCGGTATACTACTGTTGCCTTTATTTATCCAAGAAAATATAATGTTATAGCTTATTATTGTCGTGTAATCAGAGTTGTCGTTTAATTGACATATAATCAGAGAGAGCCACGTGACTGTTAGATGTCATATGTTCGTCAATAGTCTATTGCTTGTTTTAAAAAAGATAATGTGTGGTGTTGATGAGTTAAACATTCATAGTATCTTAAACCTCATGGAGAAAAAAAATAGTGGAGTTAAATTTAAAAAAAAAAGTAAACGGTGTTTATATTTCCTGAATAGCTGTCATTTTGGATAACATTTATAACATGAATTAGATGTTGGGTATTTAATGAGTTTATTTTAGGACTTATCTCCGGATATCTCAACAATCCTTATCTTAATCATCACATAAACAGATACAGACACTCTACGATGGATACGGCAAAGATATCATTGTTTGAATTCATCTCTTATGAAAATTATTGTGATGCATAACAGGAGACATATTGCTAACATAATTAACACAAGAAAAAAATACCAAACCATGCAAACACTAATGGCGATATCATATAGTCTTCAACAATAAATAATTGTTTATAAAAGATCTCCATATCGTTGCGAGACTTCTTGAATCTAAGCATTCAATTCTACCAAAAATATCATGAACTATTCAAAATGAAAACAAATTATGTAAAAATATAATGAAGTTGATTTCTATGAAAGAATTGATCAAAATGAACTTCTGGCCTTTGTTGAAATGCAAATGCAACCATAATATTTACTACTTACAAAATTAAAATTAATTAATTTTTCAATGCAGGTCAACTGATACGATTGATACCAAGTTTTATTTGGAACCAAAACGATTTGTTTTCTTCTTCATTACACAGTAAGGAGTATAAAAATAACTAAAAACTTTTAAACTTACCATCTCTTCAAATAATTGATGATTTGTTAATACTACCCCATACTTCTGTTTTATAGCAAATCTAATTGGCTCTGAAACATTCAAACAGTCGATCATTACAGCAAAATTTTGTTCTTAAAAGTATTTGTTTGCGTATCTTAAGTATGATCCTTTATTCGTACTTTCAATATTAGTAAATTCTCTCAAACATATATTAGACAATTTTAATGAAAATGCCAAAAAAAACCATAACGTTATATGAAAATGGTCAAAATATGAAATATTTGATGAGCTACAATTTGACGTATTAAAGAATGCTGACTTATCATTAAAAAAAGTTTACCACGTACCTTTGTATGAAAAACGTTTTTAACAATGTTGCTTCGATAATATTTTTTTTATAGCATTGGCCACGGAAATGAACATATGTTTTGTTATATTTCATCATAACAAAATCGTTAAGTTTAAATGTTTTCATATGTCTTATTTTTCCTGTTTTCAAAATCCTACTTAAATATGTCGTGCGAATCTTATAATGACGTATCTCTCAAATTCTTACTGTTAGGAGAATTTGAATATGAACTTGAAAAGCACAAAATCTTAAATATTTTACTGTGACATAACAAAGATATAGGAATGCAAACATAAGTACTAACTCATTATTCGGTTGTTTTGATTAATAGGCAAGCATAGATATATGAAGCTTTTCTGGAAATTAACACTTCAGGAAAAACAGTTTTGTTTTAGAAATGTATCCCTTTATTTTTTTTTTTGGATTTTTTTCACTGTAAAATATACCAATTTATCCACTGCTGGATTTGTTCTGATTAGCTCATTGATTGAGTTTAAACCATGTTAAAGATTAAGCATAGTACTACTAAGAAAATATTGACACCTATTATTTTACAGCCAAAAATACGTACAAATGTGGAAATACAACACTATAACAATAGCTGTTTTAGATACATTAGCAATAAAATCCAAATGAGATTGTTCTGACAAAAGTGTGTAGAAATATAGTAAAGGGAGATAGACCATTACACTTAGATATAAAATACATAGATACATATAACTCCGTTTGTATCATATGTAGACATATAACAGTATGAGATTCGCACGACAAAATACAATCCTAATTATTACATGTATTTGTTGTTATAATTATATTATACAGTAGCAAATAAGACGGAATCTTAATGTGATTAATTTTTCAGCTTCTTTTTGTTTTTGTCGTTTGTAGGGAAATAAATCTTAATTGTAAATCGGTGGTGCAACGATAACTACAACAACGGTTGCTTGAAGGCATAACCGAGGAAACAAAATGTTTATTTGCAATTATTATAAAAAGTATAGACGTGTTATTGATACCAAGATGCAACTCAAAATCCTCGAAATACTTTTGATTATAATTCATAAAACATACGTTGATATTAAGTATATACACTTGTTTTTTTTATAAAATTCTATGACTGTTTCAAGTTCATAGTTCGGTCGATATGGTAGCAAATCGTTTAATAGGCGTTTATCAAGCAGTACCTGTTAATTATATTATATCTCATTGTCAATATGATAAATGCCTGCTTTCACGACATCACTACTCAACAACACTAATTTGTCCGTAGAAACTGCTTCGATTCATTTTTTATGATAGAACAGTGAAACCGGTAGGATACCATGGAAACATTTTTTGAAGAATTTAATGTTGTTATACAATTTGGAGCATGTTCATCCTTAATTCCCCCCCCCCCCTTAATACGTCTGAATATAAGGCAACGAGTTCCCACGAGCATGCTTGATCGTTACGAGTAAAGATATATGTACACAATAAATAAATTATATAATCGACTATTAAGTGTACATAAGAAAAAGGAAATATTAAATGTAATAATAGTCTAGTATTATTGATAACAGCTATCATTCATCAGTATGATTTTGATGCAAAATGAGTCGTATCAATCTAATCTGATTGACCTATAACAATCTTGAAATTTAACAATGAAACAGTTAATACCGAACATACAGACTCTTGTACAATTCTTAAATTTAATGTTATAGCTATTTATAACAGAGACTGCAAATAAAGTTAGTAAAGTGCAATATGAATTGGTTCAATTCTGAAATTTCACAGGTGACGATATTTAAGATGCTAAAACAACGACAGCGAGGAAATACTTTTCCAATAAACAACATGGACCGATGTAAGCTAGTACAATAATTCAAATTTGAAAATAGTAGAGTTATTACAACAGAGGCTGCGTATCTAAACATCCAAAATAAATAGCAGTGTGATAATGAAAAAAAGGCAAAGGTTAAACATTGGACGTGACTGCGTACTTGTTTATCTCTTCCAAATGTATAGAACCCTGCAATCTAAAAGGGTATAATCAATAATTTATCTTAGAGTTGACAAAGGTCAAGAAATAGAAACAGAGACTGTGTAGTAATAAGTTAAATAACCATAATGAAAAGCACAGCACGAGGTCGAACAACATCTCATTTATCCCAATTGGTGCCAAGGTTTTAATTTTCTTATCCAAAATCATTCCCGAGTGAGTCTATCTCCAAGCAGGGTTATGGTCTAGAAACGTAATGGTCAGTCGATTGAGATCTGCATTAGTGTGGCAAGGGGATCTCAAATGTGGACTGAGAGTAAAGTCTCGCTTGCATTCGTAGTTGCTACGATGGCCATTCATTTGTTTTGTGAAATGGCTGTTCTGACTCGCCAAACTGTGAACGGCCATCGTAGCAACTAGAGATTTTGTAGTCTAAAGCTACTTATAACACATCCAGAATAACAGTGGTTCACGGAAGGAAAATAATGACGTGCATCCGTCAATAATACATTTTTAATACAAATCACCCAATTTACACTCCGAATACCTCAAATTAGTGTTATAAAGTGGTAATATAAATCATAACATCATGAACGTACACGATAAAATTATTTTCATAGCAAATTACAAAACCCTTGATGTATGCGGAAGCAAATTTTCAGGTTTTGTTTTTCACTATATTTGTAATGAAAAAAAGTCCAACAAACATAAAAAAAATCACAAAAGTTTGTTCTTAACGAAAAAACAAATGGTTCCGATAAAAATGAGAGCATTTTTATGGATTACTCAAATCATTAAGAAAAAAAGCCACATGGTATTGAATATATTTATATACTGCAATGTAAATATTTAACAAATACTTTGTATACAGTGACCTCGTACTGAAAAAAAGAAAGATCAAGGAAGGAGTAATCCGTAATATATGTGTAATTCCGATCTTAGACAGGGTATGCAGCATGACATTCCAGGCTTAGGGTTTATGTCCTCTTTGCCCACGGCTTAAGGAATATAAACTCTAAGCCAGAAATGTCACAGTATATAACCTTTCTGAGACCTGAATAACATATATAATAAACTCGTCGGGCATAGTGCAAGACGACTTGGTGCCACGATATCTCAGAACCATGAGTTCGAATCCCGGCGAGGAAAGAACTAAAACTTTGCAAACGCAAATTTACAGATCTAACATTGTTTGGCTGATTTTTAGACAAATCATATATACAGATATATTTTCAGCCTTGCATCAGCATAACTGCTGGTGACCCGTCGGATGATATTTGCTTTAGAGCCGTACTTATAATATATTTATTTCTGTGACTGCATCTTACATAAATTTTTAGGATCCTTTACAATAGACAATTCAACTGACCTGTAACAACTCCATCTGCATGCCTCATATATCATGTACTGTATTACGACGCTAGATTTAAAGTGACGAGGAAAGGTAATACCCGGCCACCGAAAGTTTATTATTTTAAAGCCTATGTGGTCGTGTGGTCTAGCGCGTCAGATCTACTTAAAGGCGATTTGGTGCCACGATATCTTAGAAGAATGAGTTTGAATCCCAGGGAGGGAAGAACACAAAATTTGCGAAAGCAAAGGACAAGGTACGGTACTGCCCGTTTTTGGCCCCCTCTATTTTCTCATTTTTAAAATTTCGTTTTGGAAAGCTACTTATCACGTTAAAACATTTCCTAAGGTTTGAAGTTTGTTTGGATGAATTTCAAAACCATTAATTTCAGAAAATGGGTGAGTTGAGGGGGGTTAAAGGGCACCAAAAAACGCCCATAAAGAAGGAATAATCACGGTTTTTTGCCATTGTTTCTAAAAATTTAATAGCGTGCTCCTTCGTGACCCGGAGAAAATTATGGCGATTTAGACAGCACAAACAGTTTTCATGACATTGGAATAAAAAAAGATCCTCGGTCACGTTGGCACAGGCACTAAAAAATTAAAAAGTCATTGTACTGAACACCTGCAAAGTTAATAATAATAACATTATTTGATAAATAACAAAACGTTTACCCCCTCACCTCACAGTTGCTACAATAAGTGGTTTTGAGGTTCAACAAACTTCAAACCTCAGGGAATATTTAAACATAATGAGCAGATTTCCAAAACAGAATTTGAAAAATGAGAAAATAGGGGGCCAAAACAGGCCTTGTCCTTAACAGATCTAACAGTGTTGGGTTGATGTATTCATATAATAATTCTAAGAAGAGTGCACACGCTGAAATGTCTCGCCTTCTTTACTAATCATTGATATTATGTTGATAGTCCAAAACTCCAAACTTTATTAGAACTGTCACACAATGTCTACATTAACCAAGAAAGCTAAACATTGACCAATGAACCATGAAAATTAGGTCAATGTCAGATGAACCATGCCAGGCAGACATGTACCCCTAACAATTCTTCCATACAACAAATACAGTTGACCTTTTGCTTATAGTTTAAGAAAAAAAGACAAAAACTTATCACCGAGCAATGAACCGTGAAAATGAGGTCAAGGTCAAATAAAACCTGGGTGACCGAAGTATTATAAAAAAAGACCAACATTCAAAACTTAACTTTGTCCACTGAACCATGAAAACGAGGTCAAGGTCAGATGACACCTGCCAACTAGACATGTAAACCTTACAATCATTCCATACACCAAATATAGTAGACCTATTGTGTACAGTATAAGAAAAACAGACCAAAACACAAAAAACTTAACTATAACCAAGGGACCATGAAAAAGAGGTCAAGGTCAGTAGACACCTGCCAGTTCGACATGTTCACCTTACAGTCACTCCATACAAAAAATGTAGTAGACCTATTGTATACAGTATAAGAAAAACAGACCAAAACACAAAAACTTAACCATACCCAATGAACTATAAAAATGAGGTCAAGGTCAGATGACACCTGCCAGTTGGACATATACACCTTAAAGTACTTCCATACACCGAATATACTAGACCTTTTGCGTATAGTATCTGAGATATGGACTTGAACACCAAAACTTAACCTTGTTCACTGATCCATGAAATTAGGTCGAGGTCAAGTGAAAACTGTCTGACAGTCATGAATACCTTGCAAGGTACGCACATATCAAATATAGTTATCATGTTACTTACAATAAGATAGAATTCAACTTAACAAAAAAATCTTTATTTTTTTCCAAGTATTCACCGAACCATGAAAATGAGGTCAAGGATATTAGACATGTAGCTGAAGGAAAATTAGTAATATGAGGCATCTATATACAAAGTATGAAGCATCCAGGTCTTCTACCGTTTAAAATAAAAAGCTTTTAAGAAGTTAGCTAACGCCGCCGCCGCCAGATCACTATCCCTAGTGAGCTTTCTGCGACAAAAGTCGCAGGCTCGACAAAAAGAACAGTTCGATTAAAACGAATATACGCACTAATATAAGCGATAATGTGACTACAAAATACATACAACCCAAATAATAACCAACCTTAAACCACAACTTTATCCTGATATTGGACGGACGGACGAATGCCAAAAGGGAACATAAACAAGAATACCCAATGGTCCTTCATTATTGTAGCCAAAGAATAACACTAGAGGCTTTAACGAGCCTGTGTCGCTAACCTTGGTCTATGTGCATATGTTAAATGCCCTAATGATAATTGTGGACAAGTTTGGTTAAAGGAGTAGGTCCGGTAAGAGCCGATTTTGGCATCAAATTTCAGGTTCATCTAACGAAAGTTTTTGGACATTTTTTAAACACTTAAGTGTCTATTTCAATTGATTCCATTAGTTTATGTGAAAGATTTTAAATGATTTAGTCATTAAAAACGCTCTGATTCAAGCTTAAATATGAAAAATTTATCAAATATGCCCAAAAAACGTCACTTTTCAGATGGTTTTTGTCAAAAATGAAAGTGGCCGCATCCGTGTTTATCCTCAACTTTTATATATGTTTTGTATTATCACTAAATACAATTTACTCTTCAATATTATGAATGAAAACGAATGCGGTCACTTTCATTTTAGAGGGAAACCGTCTAAAAATTAACCAAAATGCTGAAATTTTGAAGATTTCAGTAATATAACTTAATGATGCTAGTACGCGATATTTGTACATTATATTGTCAAAAACGGCCCATATTTATGTAGCAGAAGCATTTTACCTTCTAAAATATAGCTTAAAGATTACATTTTCACGATTTTGTAAAACTTCTATATTTTGGGGCCAAAAAGAAGTCTTTCTGAACCTACTCCTTTGTCTTAGTAGTTTCAGAGGAGAAGATGTTTGCTTAAAATTTACTATAAATGGTAATAACTGCTTAAGGGGTCAACTGACAATTTTGATCATGTCACTTATTTGTAGATGTTACTTTGCTAAACATTATTGCTGTTTACAGTTTATCTCTATCTATAATAATATTCAAGATAATAACCACAAACGGCATTAAAATTTCCAATTCAGGGGCAGCAACCCAACAACGGATTGTCCGATTCATCTGAAAAGTTCAGGGCAGATAGATCGTGACCTGATAAACAATTTTAACCCATGTAAGATTTGCTCTAAATGCTTTGGTTTCAGAGGTATCAAAATCTACGTATTACCCCTTCGTTCTATTTTTAGCCATGGCGGTAATCTTGGTGGGTTAGTCGGGTCACCGGACACATTTTTAAAACTAGATACCCCAATGATGATTGTGGTCAGGTTTGGTTAAATTTGGCCCAGTAGTTCCAGACATGAAGATTTTTGTAAAAGTTAACGACGACGACGGACGACGGACGACAAGTGATGAGAAAAGCTCAATTGACCCTTTAGGCCAGGTGAGCTAAAAATGTGAACAGTAAAGTCCAGATATAAATTGCACAAATATAACTAAATCTTAATAAGCAAATTCTCTTTTGAAACTTGGATTTTCTTCTGTCTTATGTCAATAGTACACTATCTACCACTTAACTAAGGGTCACTTCCAGTGTCAAGTGATTCTTTTATGTTTACAATATTCCCAAAATATAAGTGGTATATATATGCGAAACACGGAAACTGTGAATGCCTTCAAGAAAAACATTAAAACTAATCTATTCAGACAGGCTTTTCCACAAAATTAATAATCGGACAGTATTAGACTTGTATTCGATCTCAGTATATATTTTAATGTATCATACTTACTTTTGTTGCATTTTGATTCCTTTACCATGTTTACTCTTTTTATTTTTAGTAATTTCTCATACTTAGTTATTTTTATTGCATTTATATTTCCTTTACTCTTTTTATTTTTTAGTCATTTCTCATACTTACTGGTTTTTTATTTTACTTATTTTTTATTGCAATTTTATTTCTTTTACTGTTTTTATTTTTTAGACATAGAACTATAAGTCCAATTTCTAAATTTTGATGAATAATTTTCAATTTTCATATATTGAGTTGTATTTTTAACGGTCTATTTTGATATTCAACATAGATTTTTTATATATTTTTTTTTATATATATATATATATGTACTTGTACCATTGTTTTTTTTGGCATTGTAAGGCGCTTAGAGTAAATGTTTATTGAGATAAGCGCTATATTAAGCACTGTAAATAATAATAATAAAAAATAATCTATATATACTTCCCCGATACATAATGACTGCTTAACGTTTTTATGCGTACACACTGAATTTTTGTAAAAACCACAGTTGCAAAATCTACATTTAAATCATTGTTGTTTAGTTCATTTACATCTCTTTTCGTTCACAAGCAAGAGAAAAATAAGCCTTTATTTGGCACTTTAGATTTACCTCAATTTCAATTTATGATCAAATGATGGAAAAGTAGAAAAACCAAATCATCAATAAGAGTATAAATAATTTAACACTGGGACATTGGAGATATTTTTTGCCAATGATTTTGAACAATTGAACGTTTCCATAGCATTGAAATATAGTCAATAAGAAATATTCTAAAAAATACAGCATACCCTTCGAAAAAATGTATTATGTATTCACCAACATTCTGTCATTTTTTCGGGGGAAACTAACAAAACAAAAACTTACCATTTTGCTCATCCATAAAGTTTACAGATACTACTATACGTGTTGTATATCCATTTCCGTAATGTTCATTCATTTGTAGTAATTTTGACAACAAAGTATCTATAATTCCGAGAAAATGTCCGACAGTATAAAGAGCTGATGGTGATACCTTTAAACCAATAATGACAGATCCCTCTTTAGCAAACGTTATTTGCATGTCGTCACTCGATAAATTGTCAGTTCGCTTTTTTATTTCCTCAACTAACGGAATATTCTCTCCTTCTATCCTAAGCTCCAAAGGTACGCTGCCTAAACAAACAAGGACATAGCATTAGGACAATATAGATATAATCATATATAATTGTAAATCCGAAGTTTTGTTTTTCACAGATTCTATTCAAGCAAGCAGCATACACATGCTATACGTTTGCATTTCATATAACACCTAGAGTGGTCTGTTACAACTTGAATATACAGGAAAAACCGGTAGAAAGCAGACCTAGCCTTTACAATAAAAAAGAATAACAAAACATTTTAACTACGTAATCCTAGCTTTAACATGTTAAATGTAAATATTTTTATACCAATCGTTTTCTGAGTGGAAATGGCCAATACTAAATCAAGAATATATCATTTGCATTCTTATTGCTTAATCGAGCGCGAGCTCATACCGCATTATCAGCTATTAAAGACCACAAACTGACAAGTGTAAAATATTTGAAACATGAACAGTAATGGTCTAATTAATGTACAAAAAATGAACGAAAAACAAATATGTAACACATCAACAAAGGAGAACCATTTCATTCTTGGGACAGGCACATACATTCCGAATGTGGCGGGTTTTATCATGCTATGCCAATTTGTGTTTATTTGTTGAAACTAATTATTTGTTTTTATAATATTCAAGATTATATTACAATCCTGACTGCTGTACCCCAAGTTTTGACGTTGTTACTTATTAAGTCTATTTGTTTTGCTCACACAGTGTTTTTAATATAATGGAATTCTATGCGAATGCCTTTCAAGTAAGATGTTTAGCTAGCTATAAAATATGAAGGTTGTTTTCCTCTCTTTAGATGGGGTTGAGCTTTTGGTTTTGCCATTTTGTTTTGCATTTCCCATGGTGTTCATTGTCTTTGTTATTTTAATTATTTCTAATTTCGGTGTGCTCGTTTTTTCAAGGCACTTCAATCAATGACATAAACTTATTTGTAAACGACATGGATCAGTTATGACATTTTTATTTATTTGATATTCGAGGTTACCAATTAAAAGAACCCACAAAACATACCTCAGTCTAAGTAAAATAATTCACAACCGTGTTTTCGAACATACGCCTTACCTAAGAAACCATTAGAAGCTGTTGCAATGACTGTGGGTGGCTTTGTCGTCATACTTAGATGTTGTTTTATTTCATTTAAATCCTCTGGAAAAAAATATTTCAAAAGTAATCTTTTATTACATACAAAGGATTTAAATCACTGCTTTTATAGTAACAATTAGAAATTGTTCTTTTTATTATAAGAAAGAGTACATAAAATCTAATCCAATTAAAAATATGAGTTAGTTCTCTTGGTAAAATCAATGACTAATACGTCATATATAAGGTCGGAGGGTATGACAGTTAAGGGTACCGATCAGATCCTAAGCCGTTTCTTGAGAAGCATTAATGAAAAATTCAAAATAAGATTATGATAAATGACTGTGTAAAGATATAATCACGCTGGCTTATTGTTCGATAGCTTGATAAAACGTATTGTTTGCTGGCTTATTACATATAACCTATTTTTCAAAGACTTTTTGTTCGCTAGCATGACTCTTTAAAGAAAATAGTTTAATGCATTATACATGTATAAGCTGCCACGATTAAGCCGTATCATTGATTTTTATTGTCATAAGTATGTCTTATTAGGTAAGTCTTATTCACGAATTTACCTCTTCCTCTTGACCAATTCTCAAAGACAAATTAAACCATTTAGATTTGTCAGTAAATGTCTTAGATTAGACAATCGTAACATGTTTTCATAATCTAGAAAACACTTGCGATCCTCGATGTATTATAAACATTTGAAAGAAACATCTATTGCATCATGTGCATTTTCAATCTCATTTTTGCAATTGCAAATCTTCCATATGTTATTTCTGATTAATGTGCAATTAAATTTTAAAATTTAAAAATAAGAAACATTTAAAATAAATCAAGACCAATACGTAAGGGGGTAAAGTAAAGTCATGAAAATGAGAAAGTAGCTTTATCGTTATAACAAGTTATTTAAGTCAATGTAACGAGTAAGCTGGTCGTTATAATGAGTTAGGATAGCTCGGTCGTTGTAACGACTTTAAAATAAACTACACCCTGACACTAAACGGCTTCCGTAATTTCACCACTTGTATAATCAAAATATATCATTGAAAAACAATACTGAAAGACGGCCAATAGCAACTAATACTTCTTTATAAACATTCAACCTATGGAAGCCTGTCACGACCTTTTCTTGTTTATATCTAATCCATCGTTCTCTTTTTCCGACGTAGTCGGTATAGTTTCGGTTTGTGCCCTTTGAACTTAAAGACGCTTAACTATGGAAACAGAATACGCATGCTCGAAAATCCTTTATGTGATTGGACAAAATGCTGTCATGGTGGGGGATTTGGTTGTGTTTGAAAAAAACGTCTCGTTAATTATATCGTGATGGAAAGCAAGTGAAAAACTATAAATATTTGAACTAGATCTTACAAAGATTTATATTTTTATTAAAATACTTGCTTCTCCAATAGCTGTTTATTCGGGACAATTATATAATTCTTAATGTAAACTTTGTTGTACGAACGTACATGACTTTTAGAACGCACCTACGCATGTGAGATTTCCGCGGGGTTTTTTTGGTGAATGTAAACAGAAAGATACGAGAACCGAGAATACTGAACACAAACAGAGAAAACGTTATTTAAATGGTATCTTTGTGCTTCTGAAGGATATCGAAATAATAGTTTTAAACATATACTCAAATTTAAATACGTCGGATATCTTTTTTAAAGATAGTTCTTCTTGTAAATCATGTGTACTAAATTTATTTCAAATCTACGATGTTTTTCAAATGTACATCCCAACATAATTGTTTAAGAAGGTCCTAACTATAAATACTTTTCAGAAATAAATTATTTCATAAACGAAAAAGGAACTTGATACAAAACACCATATGCTCCTCTAAATATTTTAGGGATCTTTACAATGCTCGCTTGTAAAATGTTTTTTTTTTATTACTGCAACATGTTCGTTTCTACGAAATGCAAACACCTTTTTATTTGTTACGTTTAAACAATAGTTCATTCAACATCAATTGAATTGAATGGTCAACATGTAGACTATGCATGTTATTGTCCGTTTTTTTTCTAGAATTATGCCTACTTTATGTATATCATGTTTATGTTGATAAAACAATTTTTTGTTTTAATTTTTACAAAGAAAAATATTGAAATTGACAGATTACAATACTATATGGATATACTTATCATACCTTTGAGACTGTTATAGTTCAATTCATTTTGTCTGTCGGCTTCTTTGAGTCTTCTGATAGTATTACACAGTTCCTTTTCCATTACATAATTAATTTCTGTTGTCAATATAGAGTCAATTTTTCTACTATAATCGTCTCCTCCTAATTCTATGATACATTTGCTGATTTCCTTCCAGGTTTGAAGAAAGTCTTGTTCGTCTAGTGACAGGTTTGAGCAATGAGACACATAATTATTTTTGAAAATACGAATTCTATCAATATTTGCAGACAAACTTCTATCAGTATCTTTTGGCATGTTTCCCCAACCATTTAACTGGGGTGCAATTGTATGTATATTCCTTAAAATGGTGTAAATCAGACTTATATCAAGATCGGACAAGTCCCCGCTGTAAGACGAACCATCTGGGTATAACAATTGGCGTCCATGATTATTCAACTGTGGAAGAATTCTATTCTTCATTCCATTAAATGCGTATCCGAAGTTAGCACATGGTAGCCTACCTTTCAGAACATCAACTAGAACATCTTTGGCAATGTTTGTAATCAGTTGTACTACTTTCAAATGACTGTGGATGTTGATTCTTTTTTGTATATCTAAGGGAATTAAACATACGCTATTTCTTTCAAATATTAAAACCAAAGCAACAAGCTGAAAATTATAAATGTGTGTAACCGTATCAATTAACTGTACGTGAAAATGCCGCAAGGAAATTGACCATAGGCGTGTTTGTTTGTTTCGTTTTGATTTGATTTCTTTACTTAATCTTAATCACAATGCCATATATTGTAGAAAATAAATATGCAAACACTTTCTGCTTAAACATTATTTGTTATTTTGTAAAAAATACCACCTGTTTGAATGTCATCTTCTGTCTCGTTTTGGTCAGCCTCAGCCTTCATAACCTGGAAACAAAAGGAAACACAATTACCTCAAACTTGTTTTTCCACAGTGCGTATCCAATTTTAATTGTGACTTATCCGACTGAATACTTTTATGTCACCCATCATAGAGGGCAACGTTGCTTGTAAATTAGTAAAGTATTTCTATGTGATTGATTGATTAACGTTTGCTTAACGTCACCTTACTACGAAAATGCTTTATCGCCGCGAAAGTTTATTGAATAAAATAAAACATGTTAACAATAAGATCTGTTTAAAAAATAAGTCAGTAAATCCTGTGATATATCAAGTATAAGTCCAAAATGAAATAATTTAACATTATCTACAAATGTAAAAGACAACCATAATATCATGTGATAAAGTTTAAGACTATTATTATCAGATAAGATATATCTACATTTTGTAGTACATTCCACTCTCTTTGAGAACTAAAATTGGTTGATGCTATATACATTTTTCTCCTACATGATCTACAACTGCAATGAATGTTTTTCATAATTTGGTCACCCCTTAAAAAGAAAATGCTTCGCTGAGCGTAGCATGATACGACCGTACAGGTTGAACCATGAACAGTTGGTCCAAATTTGGACACAATATTCAAGCTTAATACTGTCTGAATTTGGATTGTTATCAAATTTTTACAAATCTATTGCGCAAACTGTGCAATTAAATATTTCTTCTTTAAACTATATAAAAATTTGAATTTGAAATTTTGAAAATAAATTGAACCCCTTAAAAAAATTGGAACCCCCTAACACTTTTTGAATCCCCCCATGGAGCAATTATCTCACATTGGATCCCTGCCTTTCCTTTGTAGTATGGAATCTTGTAGTACACTATCATAGAGATTTTTACACTTTAACATAAGTTATTATCGGGAAACTAGATATATGCTTGTTTTTCAATGGCCCTGTTTTTGGTCCCTGTTTCCTGCATGTATCGGACAATAACTCCCAAAACCAATACCAGCATTCCTTGTGTGATATGGAACCTTGTGGTACAATGTCAGATAGATCCATACTCTGACATACAAGTTATTGTCAAGAAACTACAAAAAAGCTTGTTTTTGGCCCCCCTTTGGCCCTGAATTCCTTAATTGTTAGCACCATAACCCCCAAAATTAATCCAAACCTTCTTATTTTGGTATTTAACATTGATGTAAAAGATATAAAAGCGTTGTGAGTGGCGAGAAGGCAAACCAGTGCTGACCAAACATTTTCAAGTATACATGCCCCTTTGAAATCTCAATTGCATGGAAAATTGCATTGTAAGCGCTCAATCGTTTGCTAACGAGCAATGATTTTAAGGCCGAACATTAGTAAAAAGAACTATAAGAAGTAAATTTAGGTTACTGAAAATATGGATTTTCTAATTGCATTTCATTTAATGAAGTATTTTTATATACCCTATTCAAATTTAATAAAAAAATCGGCTGAGTTTAGAAATCTCAGATGATTATATATTTCACATATTTTTTTTCCCTTTGATATATGAATTATATGGAACATATTTTCCCCTCTCAAGCCTACATTTTGATAACATTTTTATGAAATACATATGATAAGTGTATATCACCAATGCTTTATTTAAGATTGAAAATTAATCCTGATTAGTACTTTCAAATAGAAATTATGTTCCGTATAAATTATACTTTATATTGGAAAATACCTGTAAGTTTTTTATGTTATGAAGTTTAAGGTCTAAGACGATTATTTTTTTTACAGGAATAATGTTCGAAGGAAATATTAACTATTTGAAAAATAGTGTTCGTACATAACAAAGTTGTATTAAACGCCTAATATCGTTTCTACCATTTATGGGTCATTTTGATTTGCTTTTAAATTGATTTGGTTAAAATTTAATTCACCAAAAACATGGCACACTCTTATTCTTTAATACCTGTAACGGTTTCTGTGCTTTAATCATGACATGATTTTTGTCACATGTGCAAATAACTCTTGAATCAAAAATGCGCCTGTAACGTTCAACTAGAAAATGTTGGTTGGTCAATACTTATTACTTGTAATTCAATATAAAAGAAAATCATTTGAAAGGTAGTGTTTTTTTCAAAAGGTCTAGACAATTGGTAACAAGGAATACCTTTATTACGTAGTATTTGACCAATCAAGCTAATGAATTTGGTTAGAAAATTGTCGAAAAAAAAGTACAGAAAGGAATTAAATTGGCACTTAGATTATATATAAATTTAGAAAAGAACAAGGGAAATCATTCTGTTTGTTTTAGATCTTATAATCACTCTAAATTAAGACAAGAGTGTTGGATTTGACTGGCTGCTATTGTTTGGAATATCCTTTTACCTGAACGTTGATTGTGTTTTAACATATCCTATGAGTATGGTAAAACATATAATTGTGTGAAAACATCATTCGCACAAACAGTTTTTTTTCTGGCATATTGATATCAAAATATAGATTCATCTTACTGGTTTTAACGGAATTCCATGTCGTTAGCATCAAAATAGTTGCCGTGGATTATACTTAGTCGAGCTTCTATATAACTAGCCTGTCAACACTGAAATGTTTAGTTCGAATCTGAAGCGTGAAGATCTCTTCGACTCAAATCTTAATTAAATAGGATTTTCAGGTTTCTTATAGAAGAACGGTGCTTCACGAAGGCTAACTGTTTCGAAATAGCTCAATAGTGCTGAAAGCGGCGATCAACACAAATCAATTAAATAATGTAAGCATTAAGTTATCTCACTGTTTTTTTTCTTAAATTCAAATGTGATGTGCAAAATTAACATGTGTTAAGATTAATATGTGTTATGATTAATATGGTAACTGCCGTCGGTTTATTCAAAATATATGTTTTATTGTACATTACGGCTTTGCATTTAAATTGTTCACACCTGTACAATATGTTTGAAGTCAAATATTGCTAGCTGTTTGTATTGCCTTACCTGATTACTGCAAACAGATTTCACAACTTGCAGGTCTTTATCTAAAATATATGGTTCTACCTTTCAGTTTGTCTACATGTGTTTATGCAAAACAGTTCTTTTTGAAACATTACATTTAATTCACATATGCATTGTACATATTAATGAACAACAATATGATATTACAGTGATGTTTTATACACAAATATTTCAATATGCAAACAAAATTGTAAAATAGATAAAGATTTTCAAAATGTCTACAAAATATTATGTGAAAAGAAAACTATTTATCTTACCTCCTTTACATTTCTAAGAATATAATTGGTTAAAAGCAACCGCATAGAGACCGTGTACATTCCACATGAGGTAAGAAGGTGGAGCTTATTTGAAGACACGGTTAGTCGTGGTGTTACGTCCCTTTATTAAAACAATTCGATGTTGAGGAAAAATCATAAAGGTTTCAACAGACGAAAATTGTTGATCAACGATTGGAAAAAAAAAATTGTTATTAAACAAATTTAAGCTAGCAAGTTCTTATTGTTGACATTTGGTTTTGTACTGAGCAATCGAAGTAGGTCCTTAATACTAACGGCATATTAGACTACATCAATTTGATAGGCCACCAGTCTAAATACAATTTGTTAAGATAGTCGGTAAAATGAATTCGTTCTTGGTGTTCTAGTGACCTTATACGATATATATTGGGTCATATGTAACTCACTGCCCCCATCTATATCGCATTAGATAACTAGCACACTATGTAACAAATAAAATCCCCAAATACAAGATGTTTGTTAATTTACCTGCACTTTCAACTACACTGAGCGAGTATGTACCATTTGTATATTTTCCATCCACAAGTAAAATTGGAATTTCCTTACCTGAAACAATACGGTAAACTAAATGTTATAAGCGTTATCTTTTTATATAAGCAAATGAGACATACTCAAAGGGACCTCACCGGATGAGACAAAGAAGGATTAAGAAATTGAAGGAACTAAACACGTTAGCAAGACAATCAGTATTCATTTTCAATTAAGGAGAAAAATCCTGTATAGCTTGCCTAGTACCAATTTGAAACTTGCAGTAGACACTTTGACGTAAAATAGGTCACCAACAGACCAAACAGCAAATCTGAATCTGTTAGGTGAAGAGGCATGGCATTCTCATACACGTGACCGCATTTTTACGCATCCAAACAGACATAATTAGTTAGGTTCAACTGTCAAGAAAACGTCCAGGGATTACAATTTTAACTAAATGTATATAACAGCTAACAATTTATTTGAAAAAGAAATTAAAAAAAAAGAAAAAATTGAGTTATTAAAAGTTGTTACGGAAGAAGTGGCAAAGTTACCATTGACTGACTACAGAATATATGAAACCTTCATAAGGAGATGTTTAGTATCATAATTACATGTTTATCTCCGTCACATTATATATACTTATGCCTGTTCTTGATCAGGAACCTGTGAACTTACCTATTGGGTCTCGTTTGTTGCTATGTTACATATTTGTTATTGTACATTAATAAGGCTGTTAATTTTCTCGTTTGAAATATTTTGCATTTGTCATTTCAGGCCTTTTATAGCTGACTATGCGGTATTGATTTTGCCCATTATTGAAGGCCGTACTGTGGCCTATAGCTATAAATGTCTGTGTCATTTGGACTCGTGTAAAGGGTTGTCTCATTTCCAATCAAACCGTTTTTTTTAATAACTATATATACACACCACAGAGTTTCCTTCCTAGATTCAAATTGTTGTCTAAATGTATAAGGTCCAGCTCCTTCCGCACTCGATTACACAACTGATTTTGCTGTAAAAAAACATTAAATCAATCGAAAGTAAAAGAGCTAGAGATAAAGGATACTACAGATACAGTTACGTCGGCCTCATATCTTGTCTTACATCTAGAAATTGACAATGAGGGTCGGTTGAAAACAAAACTTTACGACAAAAGAGATGATTTCAGCTTTCCAATTGTGAACTTTCCATTTCTAAGTAGCAACATTCCAGCAGCACCTGCATACGGGGAATATATCTGCCAATTGATACGATATTCCCGTGCTTGCATTTCCTATCATGATTTTCTTGATAGAGGGTTGCTGCTCACAAGTAAGCTATTAAACCAAGAGTTCCAAATGGTGAAGTTGAAATCATCCCTTCGTAAATTTTACGGACGCCATCACGAGTTGGTTGACCGTTATGGAATAACCGTATCACAAATGGTATCGGATATGTTCCTTACGTCGTAACTACAATCCCCTTCCCTTTCCTGAATGTGACCTACCGAATTAGACTTTTTATCGGATTTGTTATCACATAAGCAACACGAAGGGTGCCGCATGTGAAGCAGGATCTGCTTACTCTTCCGGAGCACCTGAGATCACCCCTAATTTTTGAGTGGGGTTCGTGTTGTTTATTCTTTAGTTTTCTATGTTGTGTCGTGTGTGCTGTTGTTTGTTTGTCTTTTTCATTTTTAGCCATGGCGTTGTCAGTTTGTTTTAGATTTATGAGTTTGACTGTCCCTTTGGTATCTTTCGTCCCTCTTTTAAACAAACGTTTTGTATATTTTCTAACAAATTGTGGGGGCCTCGGTAGCCATTTGGTCTAAGAAGTACCTACTGCAATTACTAGCCAGTCAACTCGATTCCAATCTTAATTGACTAGGAATGTTTTCCTATCGAAGGTCGGTGGTTTTCTCCGGGTACTCCGGCTTCCTCGACCAATAAAAAGTGGTAGCCTCGAAACATCCCAAAAGCGGAGCTTAAAAGTGACATAAAAACACAAAAAAATCAAAATCAAATCAAATCAAAATTTGTGTAACGTTGTTTTTTTTTTGGTCACAAATTCGAGTAAACTTCACTTAAGTCGTTTCCACTATTGTTTTTCCCACAAAGATGTGTTGTCAGAGACAAAGCTCAGTCAAATTAACAACTACAAAATTAAAACTAGAATAAATGTTAACGTCACATACAGCAATTTCATTTATCTTATCTTTATAAAAAAATGTTTAAAGATATATATGTATATATGACCGTTAACAATGTTTTATATAACACATTGATCAAATACTTGCAAAGATGTCTACTCGTCGATTTTAAAATGAAACTTCGGGAATTTAATTGATATAGTAAAACAGTTATATACAAACAAATAACATTTCGTAGCTTTTGGAATAAAAGTATTTACCCTTATGAAATAAGGATGATTGAAAGCGTCCTCCAAAATGCATTTTCGGTTGTCTTGAGAAAAGTTTCTGTTAAAAAAAGTTTGCTTTGTTGTTTCGCATTTACGTTTGAAGTAATCAGATTGCTTACAATGAGATGCTATGCTAATTATATGTGATTCTATTCTGTTCCAAAGATGTTCAAACGTGAACCTTTCGCATTCAGAGTTAAAGACTGCAATTTGTAATATCTGAGTCTGGCATTCAGAAACGATCTTAACTGATTTATACAAAGGACAAACTGTGTGTAGAAGCAAAACATTTAGAGTTTCATCTAAACTTGATAGTGTTATATCTTTAGTTGCAGAAATGTCAGCAACATTTCCCTCTTTTCTAATTCCGCTACATTCCCCTGATTTGAAGAGTATTTCCCATTGGGTTTTCGTTAAGCTTGGTGTATATTGCTTTGTCGACGAAGAAGGAAGATCATATTGTGTCATTGACGTTTGATAAATTCCTAACAACTCATCCTTGTGATCATTCAAAATTTCCTCAAGTCTAGTATTCAACAAACATACATCCCAGAACAAGTCAAAACAGTTAAATTTAAGAAGAATGTCTATAGTACTCAATTCCAAATCTTTCAAATCAATTGTTGACGATCTTTTGATGGCACGTTTAACATCGTCAAACTTCAAAAAGGTCTGATTCAAATCAGTTAACCAATCAAGTACATTTAAATGTTTTTCTCCAAGATATTGTTCAAGTAAAGATCGCTTTACATCTGTTCCAGTATGGAAGACTGACAATAATCGGTCGTAGTTTTCTTTTTCTGAGCTGTCATTTTCAGTTCTAAATTTCTTTTCATCGTTGGTCGATTCTGCCATTTTAAGTAATTATTACCTTCGCATAACTAGATCCATCACTTTACCTAATTTTCTATTATCAAACCTATGTTAAGATACAGAATGAGAAACAATATAATATTATGAGCAAAAGCAATAATAAAGATTTTTCTGAAATCTATGGTTACTGTAATGGTTGCATTTGGCTATTTTATGTCCTTTTTGGCCGAACAGCTCTTTAACCTATACATTCTTGGCTTTCATACATTTGGCATTGAACATTCCTGATGAAGGTAAATGCAGAAAAACCATTCCGACTCATGGAATTAGTAATTTCTTAAGCAACACAACGGGTGCCACATGTGGAGCAGGATCTGCTTACACTTCCTGAGCACCTGAAATCACCTGCAGTTTTTTGTGGGATTCGTATTGCTTAGTCTTTAGTTTTCTATGTTGTGTCTTCTCTGCTACTGTTTGTATGTTTGTCTTTTTATTTTTAGCCATGGTGTTGTCAGTTTGTTTTCGATCTATGAGTTTGACTTTCCTTTTAGTGGTTTCAGTTTTTATACATGTTATAGCACTAAGTCGATATCGCTGCTGGCGGACTTTCAGTTCCTGTGGGTATCACCAGATCAGTACTCAGTTTATAAATAATAATAATGTGTAAAATTGTCCGTTTATAAATTTTGAAACTATTTAGAAACTATGTTTCAGTTCTCTCAAGCAAAGTTGACTTTAGATCGATTTGGCTATTTTTAAATCTTTTTTGGTGGTAAAGCTTTTAAATTGTTTCGGTTCTTATTCCTAATTGGCTTTCAAATCTTTGGAATTGAGCGTTCTTGGTGAAGGTAAATCTAGAAAAGAGCATGCTAACGTGTTGTTTTTCGTTTTTATTATGAATAACATTTAATGGCAAATTCTATCAAACTTCGTATAGCTTCAAGCACTTGATCTCATTTTCAAATATAAAAAGCCACACAACAAATATTGATAACCAAATACCATTTTTAAAACTAATAGTGCTGCTCCTTCAGGTAATCATATAGTGGTGATGCGAGCGGTAATGCTTTCCCAGAGCATATGAGGAAATTTATAAAGCGTTATGCAAAGGTAGAAGACCATAACAAGATTTGGTTTTCATGGAAATACCTATGTAAAAAGACATTTCTTCCAAATGTTACCGATATGTTGTCAATCCAGTAATCGAGAATCTTGATATTTAAATATCAGTATCGGAGAAGGTTTCGTTTGCATCAGAGTATTTTTTTGAACAAAGTTCGATTCATCCACATTAAGACGCGAGTCTTGTATCTATGTTGGTCTTTATTATTAAATCAAAGCGTTGTAAGCGCTGAAGGCAGTTAACCAAAAACAAAGGCAAACATAATTATGAAAACTGTGGAAATGTTGCTCCAACATTAAACATTCATATATAGTACATTTATGTTTATCTAATGATTTAATTAGTAAGGCAAATAATTCATATTTTATCAAGGTTTCAAAAGAAATGCATATATCAATGTATATTTTGTATGGTAAGTCTGCAGTGGTAAAAATTCGCAATGATTGCAGTTGTTCTACTTTGTAGTGAAATGTTGGTTTTAGTTGACTGACACGAATCAGACAAATGTTAACTACTACAGGGGTCGCAAACCTCGGACCACCGCTTATTTGAACCCCTGCCTCCAAATTGAAAAAAAAACGAAAATTTCGTCTTCTAATTTGAAATTGCAGCCAACAGCATGAACCGTTGAATTTATTATATAATAGACTACTGACGTAGTTGTACTACGTATTGGTGAGAAACAATATTCCTACAACTTTTGCCATTTGGGAAATCTAAACTACTTGTCTTAAGAGATTTTTGGCGATTAAATATTTCATACAATTGTTCTTTGACATCTTAGTCAAAAGCAGAGGTCATAATATACTAGACAAGGAATCCTAATGAGCACTACTTCCTATGTGTAACTTCAAAACGTTTGGGTGATTCGACGATCATTCAAGGGTTTTCAGCTCGCATAATGCAGCTTAACTGCATCAAAAGAAAGAAAGACCAATTCTTTCAATCTCAAACTAGAACGGGAAATACTCTTGTAAAGACTAGTAAAGTGGAATGTTTATAAAATACATATCTGTCCGTACTCATTAAGTGGTATTGCGTTAGGTAATGTGATCTAGTGAATAACATTATTTAATTACAAATACATTATACTTGTAAGTTATACTGTACGTAATTCCCATGGAACGTCCAAGTCCGATACATACCAAATGTGTTTATTATTTAAGGGGATACCCAACACTATATCCAAAATAATCTGTCGTTTAATTGAGTCTTTCCACTTTTCTGTGGAAAAAAGTATGTATTTCTTCTGATTATTATCATTATCATAATTATTATTTTTACTTAATTGTTAAAAATTTTGGTTGAAAGGGTGCGTAAACAATAAATGGGAGTTTTCACCCATCTTATATTAGAATTATGCGTAAAGTGATATAACTCATTAATTATACATATTAAAGACCTCGCGTCTTTTGATATGAGGTTCTTGGTTTGTTACTTTGAAATTGAGGTCAAGGTCATTGGTTAATAGGACTTTCTAGATTTTGACCTTTGCTTTAAATTCATATTTATACATCAAGAAGCAATAGGAACTGACATTTTAGACTGATTTTTTAATATTTAATATCAAAATAGATCTTTCCTGGTGGAAAGACCTGCAATTGATCTCTGTGCAATATGTCGCTTAGATATTTCTTATATTTTGTTGTACAGTTTATACGCTTTCAAGTTTCACCCTGCTTAGACGAACAATTTTCTTTGTAAGAGTTATCTCCCTATTCACTTTTTATCATCTGCGTGCATGTCCTTCGTAAAAAAATAGATATCGGCAAAATTCTTTTTTACAAATTGTTCGTTACATCTGCATGAATTGTTGGCTTATATGGATGGAAGCGATTCGATGAAATTTTATAGGAGCTATCTACTTTTACCAAATGAATTAGTCGGTGTTTTTTTTTAAATCATCAACTGTTAACCGTATAACCCTGGAGTGTTTTTGTTTGAGGCCCCTGGGTCCTATCTATAAAAATGAGGTCAAGCTCAAAGTTCAAGGTCAAGTTCTCAATGTTGATTTTTCCTTGTTTTGGCATTTTCTCCAACACCTTTAAAGATTATATATAAAAGAAGTGATAAATGTTTGTTTACTTGTAATGAAGATATGTTACATTTGGTCTGAAACAATCTAAAAGCATCTCATAGGATTTAGTGCCCCTGAAATATATAATTATCAGGTTTATTGATTTTTATTTAAATTTGGTTCATTATATAGACATATGACCTTTAACAAAATGTTGGGTGACAGATATATATATATGACCTTGAAAAATGACAACCGGAAGTGACCTTGAGAAAATCGGAAGTAGCCATTTTTGCACATTTTTCATGAAAATGTAATCAGAATCTATATATTTTGTTATTTAAATACATTAACTTTTCACAAAACACTGAATGTGACTTTCAATAAACCGGAAGTGGCCAATTATATTCTAATTTACAGGTAAAAGTATATAAAAAACTATATATTTTTGAAATCAGTATGAAAGAAGCCTTCATATGAGACCGGAAGTGACATTAACTTCAACTGAAGTAGCACATTATATCCTTTATTTCACTCAAAACTCTAAAGAAAACTTATCGTGTCGATATATTAAATTTTATGAGTGGGTGCCAATTTCATTTTTGAACAAACCAGAACTAGCTACTTTTCAATAACTTTGAAAATTGATGTGGAAAGACTTTCATTGTTTTTGTTTTTCTCTCATTGATAAACTAGGAATAGCTTAAAATCTTTTTAAATTTCAAAAGATTTGAACCAAAAGTTTAAAACATTTGGCAATTTGAATAAGGCATCTTTTTCATGCTAATATCGGCCAAAGGAGTAGGTTCAGTAAGACCCCTTTTTTGCCCCAAAATTAAGCAGTTTTGCAAAATTGTGAAAATGTAATCTTTTAGCTATTTTTTGGAAAGTAGAATGCTTCTGCTACATAAATATGTGCTGTTTTTGACAATACAATGCACATATATCGTGTACTAGCATCATAAAGTCATGCTAAATTACTGAAATCTTCACAATTATAGCATTTAGTTAAATTTTAGACGGTTTCCGTCTTAAATGAAAGTGGCCGCATTCGTGTTCATTCATAATATTGAAATGTAAGTTGTATTTGATGATAATACATAACATATATAAAGGTTGAGGATGAACACGGATGCGGCCACTTTCATTTTTGACGAAAACCATCTGAAAAGTGACGTTTTTTGGCATATTTGATAGATTTTTCATATTTAAGCTTCAATCGGAGCGTTTTTAATGACTGAATCAGTTAAAATCTTTAACATAAACTAATCGAATCCATTGAAATAGACACTTAAGTGTTTAAAAAGTGTCCTAAATATCTCGTTAGATGAAACTGAAATTTGGGGCCAAAATCGGCCCTTACCGGACCTACTCCTTTAAAAGGTCAGAAATATGGGTATATTGGTATATATATATATATATATTCTCATTATTCAATCCTAAATTAACAATAGCTTACTTTATATTGATAACTGCGGCAAATTTTATTTCACCGTTAACTTTTACTTGTTATTTTATTTATTCTGGATTTAGACATTCGTAGTTATATATCGGTCTGTTGTTCATGCAAATATATTTAAAATTTTAACCGCTAGATTTTTTCTATTAAAGTTTAAAATACCCCTTACCCTAAAATTAGTTCATTAAATAAAGGCAAAATCAATTCTGATAGTACAGCATGGCAATAACTTTTTTACTTTGATCTAGGCCTTACATATTTGTCATGTGGATGTATCATCATCAGGTTAAGTTTCTTGTATCATGATGACCTTCATGTGACTTCAAATTTGACCTCAAGTGCAACTTAATGTATTTTTTCGCAAAAACACAACCAGGTCATTACTTCGTCGTCTGTTGATCGATTCTAAGACCTTACAACTTTGGTATATTGATGTAGTATAATGAGTTTGTGTGCCCCTTTACAATTTAACATTTGTGTGACGTTGACTTTTGACCGCAAGGACGATAACTATATTTTGAAGACAAGAGTGCACACGCTGAAATGTCTCGCCTTCTATACTAATCATTGATATTATGTTGATAGTCCTAAGTATAAAGTTAAGCATTATAACAACTGTCACATAAACTTAACATTAACCAAGATAACTAAACAAAGACCAATGAACCTTGAAAATGAGGTCAAGGTCAGATGAACCATGCCAGGCAGACATGTACAGCTAACAATGCTTCTATACAACATAATTATATAGTTGACCTATTACTAATAGTTTTAAAAAAATAGACCAAAACACAAAAACTTAACATTGTGCAATGAACCGTGAAAATGAGGTCACGGTCAAATAAAACATGCGCGACTGACATAAAGATCATAAAATATTTCCATACACCAAATATAGTTGACCTATAGCATAGAGTATTAGATAAAAAGACCAAAACTCAAAAACTTAACATTGACCACTAAACCATGAAAATGAGGTCAAGGTCACATGAAATCTGCCCGCTAGACATGTACACCTTACAATCATTCCATACAACAAATATAGTAGACCTATTGCATATAGTATGAGAAAAACAGACCAAAACACAAAAATTTAACTATAACCACTGAACCATGAAAATGAGGTCAAGGTCAGATGACACCTGCCAGTTGGACATGTACACCTTACAGTCCTTCCATACACCAAATATACTACCCCTATTGCTAATAGTATCTGATATATGGACTTGACCACCAAAACTTAACCTTGTTCACTGATCCCTGAAATGAGGTCGAGGTCAAGTGAAAACTGTCTGACAGACATGAGGACCTTGCAAGGTACGCACATATGAAATATAGTTATCCTATTACTTATAATAAGAGAGAATTCAACTTTACAAAAAATTTGAACTTTTTTTTCAAGTGGTCACTGAACCATGAAAATGAGGCCAAGGACATTGGACATGTGACTGACGGAAACGTCGTAACATGAGGCATCTATATACAAAGTATGAAGCACCCAGGTCTTCCGCCTTCTAAAATATAAAGCTTTAAGAAGTTAGCTAACATCGCCGCCGCCGCCGACGCCGCCGCCGGATCACTATCCCTATGTCGAGCTTTCTGCAACAAAAGTTGCAGGCTCGACAAAAACACTTAAGCAGATCATGACTAGTCCTTTGAACAAGGTGTGATAATTTTGACTTATAATTCAATTGAGTCGAATTCAAAGATCTATTAAGTGTCATATTCAGTTAACAAATACAAATTACACAAGCTTTATTCGAATTTAGACAAACATGATCACATATCAAGAAATTGCATGCATACGGAATACATAAAGTAAATGTATTCATTTACGATCTTTTGAAATAAACAGCATGAGACATAAAATACAGTTTCTTGTGTACAATTTGGAAATTAGTATGGCGTTCATTATCACTGAACTAGTATATATTTGTTTAGGGGCCAGCTGAAGGACGCCTCCGGGTGCGGGAATTTTTCGCTACATTGAAGACCTGTTGGTGACCTTCTGCTGTTGTTTTTTTCTATGGTCGGGTTGTTGTCTCTTTGGCACATTCCCCATTTCCATTCTCAATTTTATATAGGATACAAAGGAAAAATCTTAAAAATCGGTTGATATTTTACATGATCAAAACTTTTAATTTTGTTGGTCTAAAATAAAATTAAAAAAAAATATATCCAATTCCAAATTAAGAACGAATCCATTGGTGTAAAGTGTAAAGAATCATAGCTCCTAGAACTCTGAACTAGGTGATATAATAGAGCTGACCGTACAAGATCCTTACGTATAATTGAGATCGTTAAACAAAGACTTTGATAGAATATCTGCAGAGGTTATGTAATTAAATACAAATGGTTTTTAGAAGAAAGCAAACCAGTCTTGCTATCAAAATATGAGAGTCTGAACTCACTGCACCCATCATTCCACCAAAATATCATGTTACAAGTGTCACATTTTTTTTGGTCCCCTTATCCTTTATTGAGTTATAAACTTGAATTAAGACATGAGAAGAAATACTTTACAAAATTGCATTCACTAATTCGGAAATAAACATGAATCTTAAAGCACGATAAAAAAAAGTTGTGTTCAGTTTGAAATTAGAATTTGATATAGAAAAAATAACAATCCCATTTGTATAATACATGTTTAGTTTCAGTTTCAACCAGCGTTCTAAATTTAGATTTGACTTTTCCACAAAATTTCAGACGGAATGGGAGACATAGTCATAGTTTCTACACCGACAAGGATAAAGGTTGAAAACTGAGAGTTGAATGTATTTTTTTTTACCTTATTGGGATATATACAGAATTTTATTGTTTGGTCTTTTACTTTTATACCTTATTATAATACAATGTTTATGTAAGGCCTAGGCTAAAAAAAAAAAGAAAAATAAGTTATGGTCTTTTCTGTTTCCTTTATTCCCTTTGAAAAATTCTGACCTGGTTTTCTTTAGTAAATTTATTTTACTTTAAAATTTTCCTAATTTGTTTCTTTAAAAATTCATTTATGGAAAATGTGGGTTTAAATGAATTAGAATATCAAATGAAATACAATATGTGTACATCTACTATAAGCAACAATGTAAACATTCTGATCAAGCTATTTTTAGTTCTGCATATTGCATGTGGTTTTGAAACGCTACAATGAAACAAGAGTTATCTTTTCTTAGGTGTACACCCTTCAACAATAAAAAATACTACAGTAGGACTCTGTAAATGCCGTTAATAGGTAAAATCGACTACTACAATATTGGCGATGTAGAAGGGACTTATCAACATACAGTTACCAAGAAAGCATACGAGTTTAATTCTTCTTATTATCAGTATTTTGAAATAATTTTGTTTTTTGAATATAAACTCATTATCGATACCCGACTGAAATTTTGTATTTACGCCAAACGCGCGTTTCGTGTACAAAAGACTCATAAGTGAATGGATTTTGTCACTCAATCAGAAGCAGAAATAATCCTCATCGCTACTAAATTATTCCTTATCGTTATTTGAAATAAATCCGTGACACGCTTGTGTTGTTAAAAGTAAAACAAAAGACACCAACGTTAGTTTTTAAACCTTCATAAAAAAAACACCTTTCATTGCATGGTATGTCTATTTTGACTTTTAAATATCTGCATTTTAGGTGTGTATGGATATAATTGTATATAACAATTGTTATCTTTCTATATGTATTCTAAAGTGCTATAATTTAGATACAATTTTCTTATAATCCTGGTACTTTTGATAACTATATCGAGGGGTTAATGCATCAACCTCTTAACTCAAAATTTTGCAGTTTTGAGATTTTATGATTTTGTAAAGACAAAAGTAATATATAATATTCCCGAAATTTTTTACAGCAATTGGTCATAAAACAAATTTTTAATTGACATGTTCATCAATCTATTATAAGTTTGATAACGAAAGTATGCCAACATGAACGACTTATCTCGTATTACTATAAGAATGAACGATTTATTCTTAAAATTAAATAGCTTGCACCAAGCGCCTCAACAAAATATCTAACTATAAGGTGTGTTGCATTCCTATTAACAAACAATGTATGAAAATGCATATGCCTCAACACTGTAACAAGTACTACCTTCATATTGCAATTGACATTTTGATTTATTTATTTCAACACCTAAAACTATTTCCTCCACAACATCAGATAATGTATTGCAGCTGTTAAAGAAATGTGAATATCAGCAGGTTATCAAACAAGCAAGGTCAATTAAGTGTTACTGGCATGACCTCATATTAGATAATATAAACATCAACTGAGATTAAACCAAGTAATTGTTTTGATTGATGATGGGTTTTGACATGGAATTTTGATATTCAGCAAAAAAGCTGCAAATTAGAAAAAAAGGTTTGTATATTTTGTTTAAAAATAATGCATATTAAGATAGATAATTAATTTTTAATTCAATTATACTTTAATAACTTTTACATTTTAATTTACGTTTTTAAAATTGAAATTATAACATAACATAATTATTTACCGTACAATTTATTAAACCTAGCTGTTTCTTAGAGAAAAATATTTAAAAAGATAATAAATTAAAGTTGTTTGTATCTTTGTAAATTTCATTAGTAACAATAAGCGCATGTTTTTTGTTTTGTTTTGCAGTCGCATCTTTATTATTTGAGACAAGAGAAAAAAGAAAAAGAAAAAATGTATGCCTACAGATATTATTTGGTAAGTTTATACGGAAAAAGTAGTATATTGAAAAATGAATCAATTTTTTAATGAAACATACAAATTAAGTATATTTTTTTTAAATGCAAAAAATAAATCGTAACATATGACTTTTTTTTAAAGATAAATAAGCTGCATAAGTATGTAAAAAAATATCAAAACACTTGTACACGCTTATTTCATATATACAAAAATTATGTAACATTTAATCTAATAATACTAGATTATATATGTTTTAAGGAAAAATGTTTGAACGAAAATATCTGCATTACATTTCGTATCTGTTGTAGATATAAAAAAAAATATGGCAGACATATAGTGGTCCTCAGATGATAACTTGGAGGAAACTTTAATTGATACGGAATCAACTATTCAACAGGCTGATGTCACTGTAAACCCTGATACGGAATAAACTATCCAACAGACTGATATCACTGTAAACCCTGATACAGAATCAACTATCCAACAGGCTGATATCACTGTAAACCCTGATACGGAATAAACTATCCAACAGGCTGATGTCACTGTAAACCCTGATACAGAATCAACTAGCCAACAGGCTGATGTCACTGTAAACCCTGATACGGAATCAACTATCCAACAGGCTGATGTCACTGTGAACCCAGATACGGAATCAACTATCCAACAGGCTGATGTCACTGTAAACCCTGATACGGAATAAACTATCCAACAGGCTGATGTCACTGTAAACCCTGATACAGAATCAACTAGCCAACAGGCTGATGTCACTGTAAACCCTGATATGGAATAAACTATCTAACAGGCTGATATCACTGTAAACCCTGATACGAAATCAACTATCCAACAGACTGATGTCACTGTAAACCCTGATACAGAATCAACTAGCCAACAGGCTGATGTCACTGTAAACCCTGATACGGAATAAACTATCCAACAGGCTGATATCACTGTAAACCCTGATACGGAATAAACTATCCAACAAGCTGATGTCACTGTAAACCCTGATACGGAATAAACTATCCAACAGGCTGATATCACTGTAAACCCTGATACGGAATAAACTATCCAACAGACTGATATCACTGTAAACCCTGATACGGAATCAACTATCCAACAGGCTGATGTCACTGTAAACCCTGATACGGAATAAACTATCCAACAGACTGATGTCACTGTAAACCCTGATACGGAATCAACTATCTAACAGGCTGACGTCACTGTAAATCCTGATACAGAATCAACTATCCAACAGGCTGATGTCACTGTAAACCCTTATACGGAATCAACTATCCAACAGGCTGATGTCACTGTAAACCCTGATACGGAATCAACTATGTCACTGAAAGTTATAGAAAAGACGAGAAAAGGTCGTCCCGTTAATGTAATGGAGATACCTAAGAGATTTACAGCTAAACAGACAGTATCTGCTGCTAAGAAGAAAGATTTACTGAATCTTTGTAAAACTGGTGTTATTCCAAGAGAGTACAACAGCCTCTACAAAGGATTACAATCTGACAACAAAACACCAAATATACTCCCAGATCCGGATTTTGAGGAGGATGAAAGTGACTCCGAAAAAGAATAATGATTAAGATTGGAAACTGCATCAGTTGTCTTCAAAACAAATACAATCTAACAATCTCAGTTATAACTTAAGGGAATATTAGGAAGAAGAACAATTGCGACATTTATAACATTAACTGATATAGTGAATTATGCATTTCATTTTCCATTCACGTAACCTTAGGAAACTCATTGATTGTTGCTGTGTTATATTTTGTTGTAATCAAGTACATGGAATTATTTTAGTCTAATTGCCACTTATGTCGAATTAAGGAAACATAAGAAAGTTTTCAATTTTGGAAGAAAAGGAATATTCTAAAGGCAAAGTTTAAATAAGCCTTTATTCCTCCATTATTATTTCAATTTTGAAATTACTATATTTTGTTTTATTAACAACATCCAATCTTTTTCTATAAGAACTTTTTGTCTTTTCTTTTTTTAAGATTCAGTGAAAATGACTTCACACAATACATTAATAAATTCAATTTCTTTATGTGTATATAATTTCATCATGTGTTTTAGAAAAGAATAGTATAAAAATAAAAAGGATCCATTGCCATAAATTCTTTTAAATTAAATGCAACTTTTTAAAACTAATAAAAAAAAAATTGGAAAATAATTCGTCAAAAAAAATGATTTTGTTCATGAATAATTATATATTTTTTTAATTCACTTTCCTTGGTTATTTTGTGTATAGTTTTCCCTGTAATTACATCATCTTATATATTATTTACTTTAACTTAACAATGTTTAATTATTTTGAATTTGTTTACAGTATATAATTCAAAACAAATAAAAAATAATTAGTTATATTAATTCGTTTTTCAAATTCTACAATCTCTTATCGCTTGCAAATGCAATGATGCTTACCAAACAACATTTAGAATATGATATACCACACAGGTTTAAATCTGTTATCACTAGTAATGACCTTGTGACACAAACATCTGTATTACTTTTTAATCACTATGGAATGCATATATCCGTTAAACGTTTCAAGTGCAATTATATCTTTTATCTGACAACCAATTAGCATCAAATTATAAAAGGATAGTAACTATGTCTATTTTTGCAATCTATGTTAATTTGATACATTTCTGTAGTAAAATAGAATTTACATTTACCGTCAAACTTTGTATGTCGGTTTCTGAAAAGTCACAACTTTCTAGATACAAAATTGTTGCATTAACCCATCGATATTCTCCCACTGCATATGTGTTTTCTATTCAGAAACGTTTTCCTGTTTTGTTTGTTTTGTTAACTACTTGATTTCTTTGCATATCACTGTCATTGTCTGATACAATAGGCAACAACAGATAATCCTATATATTCACGTTTAATCATAAACCTGATGTCAGTGATATTTAGAATATGAAAGTAGACGTGAGTAACTTTCGTACCTTGTATTTGTCAGGTTTAACCTGTCAAAATTCCTTTTGTTATAATTATATTTAAATTTTAAAAGAAGTAATAAAACCAAAACATTAGCAGAATTTATATATAAATATGTAGGCCTTTGTAAGTGCACTTGTTCCCTTTAAATACACATTAAAGTTCTTACCTGTACATTCTTTATAAAGGGAAATAATTATAAAATGGCCTTCATTGTCAAAGTCGATCACTTCCATTTATAACCGATATGAAGGTATATAATGAATTATAACATAAACTTAATGTTATCACTTTAACAAACTAGATATTCCTTGTATGTACTTTACCTAAATCAAACAGTAAACATGAACATGATGTAAACGTAAGGTTATATTTACTTGCGCATGATCCGTCTGCGTAGTGATATTGATCCAGGTGTTATGTGCTATATATATGTGTTGATTGGTGTATTTAAACACTATGTGATAGTTAAATATAAATAGAAGCATACAAAAACCTGATATTCAAACTTTGTAAAATGAACCATAGCATGACAAATATAGATTGTCCCAAGATAACATTTAAATGAATAAGGTTTTATGAAAAAGACTTAGTTAAGTAACAATAAGCATACAAATATTAATTTTAAGTTAGTTTTTCAATTAGTTATCAAAGGTACCAGGATTATAATTTAATACGCCAGACGCGCGTTCCATATACATAAGACCCACCAGTGACGCTCAGATCAAAATAGTTATAAAGCCAAACAAGTTCTAGAAGAGCATTCAGGACAAAAAGTTTCAAAAAGTTGTGCCAAATACGGCTAAGGTAATCTATACCTTGGATGAGAACATCCTTAGTTTTTATTAAAATGACCATGTAATTGATATTAATGTCAACAATGAAGTGCTAACTACTGGGCTGGCGAAACGTCCACCAGCAGTGGCATCGAATGATTTAACAGATGCACGGGTTTAATACGATTGTAGAAGTAAACATACTACTATTTCAATTCCACTACATATATTTTGTTGTCGATAAGAGAGCAGAATAACCAATCGAGTCAGAAAAAAAAATACATTGTATATTCCAATTTGTGAAGAATTCAAAAGGCATTATTTTTTGCTCATGACAGAGGTAAGAGTTATTTACATGTATAATTCAGTTCACCACGGCGTTAAACTTTTCCAAACCCTTCAAAGTACAATCAAGGAATCACATGTCCAAGAAAAATACGTTTTCTCAATACCTGTACGGTCACATTGTCTATTAATATATTAATTTCAACATACACAACACAAATTTACTCCTGAGAAATATGATACAAAACAAGACATGAACAAAATAATGACTTATCAATAAAGGTGTTGCTTGGAATTACAAATGCTTCTGTCTCAACATATATCATATTAAACAATGAGTACCAAGAACATTCAATGTGCAAATGGTTCGATTGATTGGGATTCTCTTTACGCGACATCTGCTCAAAAAGGCTACATCGTTAGCTAATTCAAATATTTTTTACAATTTAAAGTATGCATTTTTAAAATCAAACAAAAGGTCCTTCTTCATAAAAACTCAAGTCTAAAGCAACATTGCTTATTTACAAATAAAATTCATCACTAAGATGACGTGATAAAAATTAAAATCATTTAAAATTTTTACAACACTTTAATATTTTATAATATATTCAAACTTCTTTTAAGAATGTCACAATATTAGTAACAGTATCAAATAAAACATACATATTCTTGACATTTATATGATTCCTACGAATATCAGTGTAGTCAATGCAATTAGTTAAACCATGTTTAAAAGTATACTTGTATTTGTAAGGTATACATTGTGGTTCGTGTTTATTTTTGAGAAATACTCATATGGTATTCTTGTTTGACCAATACGGCATCTAGAAATAACACACTGATCTGTTCGGCATACAAAAATATTAAAAGGTTTACCCAATTTAGGTTTAATTTCATGTAATTTATTATCATCTTTTTTACTCCATTCATTTTTCAATATATTAATACGTATTCTCTAATATTAGATGTAAATTCGGTATATGGTATATCATAGTTAGAAAAAGGGTCATCTAGGGCATTTTGTGCGTCATTGTCCACAACGTGTTTTTATGGATTCCAACATGACTCTGAATCCATAGAACATTATTTCTATATTTATTTTTCTTAATTGAAAGATGTGAAAATGCAATACAAAGAATTCTATTGTTTTCATGAGTATAATGCCAGAAAGCCTGTTGTTCAACTTATTGAAATACTGACCAGTCGTTAATATGTTATATGATTTTAATTCGCTAATCCGAGAGACACAATTTATTCCATCCCATGGCTGTGCGGGAGACATTTTTTTTTGTAATATCACACTCTCGTACAGACCAATCAAAAGTCGATAACTGAAAGAACAATGATTGAATTTGAATCAAATAATTAAAAGTTGGAATACTCAAGCTCTACGTTTTGACTCTGAACCTTTCTATAGATTGCTGTATTTATTTTTTTAGAAAATTCAGAAGATACAGCATCTTTTGAAATGGCCGGATTTTTCTGAAGTTTTTAATGCATAATAGGGATTGATTGTACGCATCAAGCGATTACAAACCAGCTCATCGTTGACGAGTCTTTTGTAGACAAATGTGCGTCTGGTGTACGAAATTTTAATCCTTGAATTTATTGCAAATGAGACATGTATTTACCAAAGAGTATGAAGAACACGGATGTTAACAATTACATTTAAATTTTAATAGGCTATGCTATTGAAGTCAGGAAGGCAGTGTGTTAAAACGAAAACAATTTTGAACGTGTTGTTCCTTTTTGCTGTAACTATGCCAATCATTGAAACAGAATTAGTAGCCTTAGAAAAATTGAAGACACCCTCACATGCATCCACGAACACCACATAGCATTGTTGACTATTTACATGGTTTTGCATGTTTTCGTTTGACACTATTGTCTTTCTTTATCCGTTTATGAATGCGATGCTTTTAAAAAGACAATGGTTTGTAAACCAATTTAGATCAGAAACGATCATTTCGATTTGAACAGCTCTGCAAAGACATGTTTGAAGTCTTTCAGACATTTGAAAGTTGTCAGTACAAACCAATAAAAGTCTGTAATGGCCTATATCGGTACTCGACTGAACTCATTTTTACTCGACCATTCTGAATTAGTCTGAAATAAACATGAACATACACGACTGAAGTCTGTATAATACATAATTGTCTAAACTTGTACATAACCTTTACTCGATCAGTACTTAACCATTCCGACCAGGTCTGAACCATGATGGACCTAGTCTGAAACATACTTGACATAGTCTGAACCATGCTCGACCTAGTCTGAACCTTGATCGACCTAGCCTGAACTGAGCCTCGACTAAGTCTTAACCCACCTAGACATTCTTTTGTATCTATCTATTGTATTTCATCAAGTTAGGAACTGTTTTTAACAACAGCTATTTCCCCTCGCTAGAAAATTGAACAATTTGAAATAAAAAATGTGTTCAATATAGCATTTTATCAAAAACTTCACAATAAACATAAAAGAACTTCAACACAATATTCATCAGCACTTACATACATATATCACCTTTAAAATAAAAATAAAACAAGCTGATCAAATAATCTCAAAATTATTTTTTAACAAAACTTTAAAAACTTTAAATTTTATTATTATATAAAAGAGGGACGGAAAAAACCAGAGGGACAGTCAAACTCACAAATCGAAAATAAACTGACAACGCCATGGCTAAAAATGAAAAAGACACATAACAGAACACATGACACAACATTGAAAACTAAAGAATAACAATGAATAAGCAACACGAACCCCACCAAAAACTAGGGGTGATCTCAGGTGCTCCGGAAGGGTGGGCAGAACATGCTCCACATGTGGCATCCGTCGTGTTGCTCATATTATAACAAATCCGGTAAATAATCTAATTCGGTAGGTCACATTTATGAAATGGAAGGGGATAATACGACGTAGGGAATATATCTGATATCATTTGAGAAACGGTTATTCCATAACGGTCAACCAACTCGTGATGACGTCTGTAAAATTTACAAAGGGAAAATTATAAGTTGATTTGATTTACCTATCTCTATTAAATGTTGATGAATCTTATAACCATGTAATTACTTAATAATCTTTTTTTCTAATTTATATATCTTTATTTTATTGTGGCTGTTAGCTTAAAGTGATTTATTTTAACAGTTAAAAAAGTAGAGGTTATTTGGTCAAGTATGGGTCAGATTGATCGAGTATTATTCAGAACTATGGTCAAAGATGATTTAGACTGAAAACAATAGGTCGAGAATGGGCTAATACTCTTTCAGACTGGTCGAGTAAAAGTTCAAACTATTTTCAATGACAAAGATAATGGTCGAGTACAAATCAGCACAGTAGAGTACAGTTAAGACTGGAGTCGAGTTATGTTGAGTACAATTCAGATCATTTCAGACAGGTCCAATAAAGATCAGTACAGTCGAGTACAGATATAGGCCATTTCAAACTTTTACTGGTTTGTAGTGTATTGACTACAGTTTATTCAGTGCTATGCGTAAACAGTCATTTAAGATATTTTCAGATTAATTCTTTTCTGTATTTGATAGTGCATTTAAACCGTACTATCAAAATCATACTAAACTGTCTGAAAGGCTACTGCGCAGTATTGAAGTGATTGAATAGTCTGGAATTAACGACAATCGTTAAGTCTGAAAATCGACTACAGGTTTAAACATGAAGGAATAATTTATTTTTCGGTCAAGACTAAAAATGCATTTACTAAATAGGGAGGCAGTTGAAAAATTATGACCTTTTATGTGAAGCATCTTTGGATATTAAACTTCTTGAATAATGTCGGTCTATATATCATTTTGATCCAAAACGCCGTTTTAATGTCTTATAACATTTAAAAAGTAAAATTACAAAAATACTGATCCAAAGGGAAATTCAAAAAGAAAGTCCTGGCGTTTCAAATTATAAGCCTGGTACCTTCGACAACTACCTACACCATTGGATCGATTACACTGCTGGTAGACGTTTCGACCCCGACGATATTACTAGCCCCGTAGACAGCACTTCGGTGTCGACACAAGTATCAATTATATTGTCATTTTTATAAAGTTTGAAAAAGTATGAACTATTCGAAATACGGTACTTAGGATGTTCTGATCCCAGGCTTAGATTATCTTTTGACACAACTGTTTGGAATTTTGCGTCCTCAATGTTTTTCAACTTTATACTTGTTTTGCTTTCTAACTATTGTGATCTGAGCGTCACTGATGAGTCTTATGTAGACGAAACGCTTGTAAATTATTAGGCGAGCCTAGTTTCTTTGATAACTACTTTATCAAAAGTCAAAATCAAAAGCTCAAATACATCAAACAAAAGGAAAATAACTTTCATTATCATGACTTGGTTAAGACTTTTCCTTAGCTATAAAATGGTGGAAATGAAGGCATGTGTTGCAGCAGGTTTTTTGTTGTATGTCTGTTATCTATCTGCACCTTATTATGATTGTTTTAAAATGATACCCTAAGTAAGTAAGCATTAGAAGCTTTATTATTTATTGTGACATCAGCAATGCCTGATTTTCATTACTGTTGAAACTTTACATTTAGAGTAGATGAAATCGTTACTGGATATTCCATTAATGTTTTTTTTTAGGTTCAAATGTTACAATAACCAACATAACTCATCATGCGTTAATTACAAATTCGAATAAAAAAGATAATGTAGAGCACATGTAATGTTCATTTTGATGTTAAAAATTGCGTTATATATACATTCATATTAACAGAAGTATAGTTTTAAGGTGATGAGGTGTGCTTAAACATCTGACTCGTTCTTTTTCATCTGATGTCTTTTCCTAAAAAAAAAAGTCAATAAAAATGTAAATATACAAGTAAGAAATAGTAAGTATAATTTGAAGAAATTTTTTTTCAAAATTTGTGTTATAAACTAACATTGTATTTTAGCACCGAAAAATACTTCACGAATGAGTGTCCGCAAACAACAAACTACAAGTTCAAACATATCCTGACCTTACTTTATTCAATTTTAAAGTACTGAAATCCTTTTAAGAAAGATTTTAATATAACTGAATTGGGACAAACTTGAATCAACTACATTGGCGTTTCTACACGAACACCTATCAATATGCCTACATGCTCCTGAAATAAACTAAAGGTAAACACTAGTAATGTCATCCATTTCTGAATATGCTGGTTGACTATATTGACTAGACGTGATACATCCCGCATTGCTAAACTGACGCCCAACTTTGGCTAGCGTTTTACTACCGGTGCGAAGAAGACCAATTTACCATATTTCTATTCCCTAGTCACTGTATAGTAACAACTTGAAAATGCACACAACCATGGGAGATTTGTAGACACATGTACGTTAACATTGCCGGAAATTACGGTAAAAGGCAATATGTAATTGGATTAAATTAAAACTTGATAAACTTTCAATAAAAATTAATTGTACGAAACGAAGAAGATTATGTATCCCACACAAGATAGTTTATTTCAAATAAATACATTTTTAAATCAACATTACTGTAAAAAATTTCGAACACAAACAACAATGCAAAAAGTATTGAAATCTGTTAACGACCTCTAAACATGTAAAACATGGAAATTATTTGATTACATATTTAAGTTCCATGCGGCTATGAATTATGTTTGTATTATCCACGATGCTTTATTAAATAACATGTATATAGTTTTTCATCTTCTATTATTTTTTTATTCGCCGTGCTGATTCTTTTGACGAACAAATGTTTATAACTTTGCAATACAAAGCAATTTTTATCAACCCCTTGCAAACTCTTTTCTTTTAATTTTTGTTGAATGTGTTTTGTGTTAATTTGTATATTTTGTTGCGTATATTGTCGAAAGCCAAAAAAAAAAAAAACAACAAAAAACAAAACAAAACAGACCTAACAAGTTCATAGTGATAAGTATAATTTAAACACAATTGAATGTAAAGCAAACTACATTATCGTTGTTTGATGGCTTGATTTTCATTTTTGAGGATAAAAAGTTTTGATGTTATATATCCTGTTTTAATTGATATCCAAATTGAAATTACAGATATTAGAAAGAAAAAAAAAGAAAACCCAACATATTATACTTCCCGAATTATTTTATAAGTTTAATCATTAACTATCTATTTAGAACGGAATTAAGTGTGACTGTCATACAAGTGAGAGGGTTATTTAGCTCTATAAAACTAGGCTTTATCAACCATTTTCTACATAATATGATGTCGATACTAAGTTAGGAATATGACAGTTGTTTTATTTGTTAGATGTGTTTTAACCTTTGGCGTGAAACTGTACTTATTCATCTATTTGACGTGGGTCTGTTATTATACATCCCATCATTGTGATAGTGTTCTATTAAAATTTGTATATTCTTGTCTTCATTTTTGCTAATATGCTTTGTCTATATGTCTTTTTGTGTTACTTTGTTGGATAAAACGTGGCTTGGTACTTATAAATCCCGTCAGTGTGGCATTGTGCCATGGTAAATATGTGTTTATATCATGTATATAGTGATTATGATAATTGCACAATGTTAACAAATGTGTCCCTATTTTTGACATTTATACCTATTGTGTCTGTTTGTTTTGTTCACACATCATAGTCAATAAAATGAAGTCATACAAGTGAGAAGTGTAGCTAGGTATAAAACCAGGTCTAATCCACCATATTCTACATAGGAAAATGCCTGTATCAAGTCAGGAATATGACCTTTGTTTATTCGTTTGATGTCTTTATTTTGGTTTTGCATTTGACTAGTAACCTTCGTTTTTAAATTTTACTCAGAGTTCAGTATTTTTGTTATTTTACTTTTTATCTTATTACATACCAAACACCGAAACTGATTAGTAGAAACAAAGCAATGGTCAAAATAACTACAAGGACAGTTGTACTTGTTTTCCATCCGTTTGTACCTGTATAATATGAAATTATCAAAAATTGTGTTTATCATATTACCGTTGTTTTATGTTTTACATTTTATTGTTTATCATAAATTAATCATTCATAATAACATGATTTTAAAATCTTTTTTTTAAATTTGTTCAATCAATTGCGTTAAACATTCAACTTTTGAATATGAAAATATCATCAAGCTACAATTTAAGTGTTTTTATCATATTTATATTTTATATTAAGAAAAACGTTTAAAACCAATCAGGAGGGAATGAGTCCGGCATAATACACTTGTAAGACTCTTCCAATTATTTAAAATGACAATAGCATACTTTTCATAGAGGTCGATTGTTCATTATACTTTACGATTTTGGTCACCAACTTTTTAGATTCTTTGATGCGATACCATTTAGTTTTATTTATGTCTATAATTTTGTTGACATACAACTCCAGATTTGCAAAGATGGGTGTTTTTCTCGATTGAAATTATGTATATGTTCTTGTGTTTCTTTCTGTTTTTAGCCTTGTACGTTTTTTTCTTCAGTAAGGATGATTTGTATACGGAACAATATTGAGACCCGCATAACAATTCAGGCATTATATTTGTTTACCTGTTGGTTTGTCAATTTCTGGATCTGAAGATATAAGGTAAAAATAATCTAAATATGGTGAAATGACAACTCAACTTTTAAAATGTTTTATTTATTCTCAGCAAGCAAATAAATACAATATTCGCTAAAACGCAAATTAAGTTACGTTTTGAAATAATAGCCAGCAAGTCAATTGAAAGGCTTAAACACAAAATCAACCAAAGTTTAATTATTGTAATTTGACCCGCAGTTGTTTTTGCATAAAGTTCAGTGACAAATACGACATCATCTCATTTTTCAATTTAAAAATTACATGTTAAAAAATTGCACATTCGAATCAAAATAAGAACACATTTTTCAAATCACACAACAGTATTATACTGTATAATATATTCAATGTGTTCAATGTTCTTCCAAGGTAATGAGTTTGGCTTTCTGACTGATCTTTCGATTGGTATAAATAAAACGCACGAATTGATCAAAATTATAATCATGTATCATTGTGCATTTTTTTCGGATGGATTTTTTGCACACAATAAATAATGTTCTAAGCGTTCTATTTTGGAACATTTTTCTATTGTGGTAAATCTTAATTTTGGGAAATGTGAACTTTATCTAATAATCAAATCACTGTATTTCCCCTAGAAACACAAATTTCTTGTTTAACAACTACATGTATATAACTTATTATGCAAACACATAATTAAAAACAATGTTACTTAAAAATTCAATATTGACGGGACTAGCACAAGATTTTGATAACATTTGACATGATATGAACAATTGCGACATTAATTTGTATATTTATCTTTTAAAAGTTATGTTTATCACCAATAACGCGTTCTATTTGAAAAAGAGAATATCTATTTTATTCTCTTTTTAGTGTGGTTTCAAATTCGGTAAACAAAAAGATTGTCAACGTTTATTGTAAAAAACATCTTTGTTTGAAGAAGGCAAGGCGATTCAGTTGCTAAAAATTAGTGAACATTTATCCAGAATAACACCTCATGTTAACTTTATATTCATGCAGGAACAAAGAATGATGAAACTCCTTGCTATTTATAACATACATTAAATGTAAACATTGAAATTATTCCTCATCTATGCTCATAATGAATTATTGAAAATGGGAAAATATCCTCGGAATAAAAAGACCTTTAGACTGGGGAAATATCCCCATAAAAAAAGACCTTCAGACTGGGGAAATATCCCCACTTTTCTTCAAATATAATTTTAAGTTGAAGAAGTGTGTGTAAGTAATTGTAATTAACATCATTCATAAAGTGGGGAAATATCCCCACATTAAATATGACTTTCAATATGGTGATAAAAGAATACGAAATGGGGAAATTTCCCCATTAAATTACAAGTAGTGGGAAAAATCAATACAGGAAGACAACACACACGTGAACACTAAACAATAGTGTGGAAATTTCCCCACATGAAAATAATCTTTAAAACAGGCTGTGTGTAATTGGTCATTTTCTATGTCGAAGAAATAAACAATATACACAGAATGGGGAAATGTCCCCATTGCGTGTATTTATCCATTTCTACAGCATTTTGCAAAGATTTACCTTCCGTCTAAAAACGCCAATCTTGAATATAAAAATGACGAACATTTATCAGGTGAAGCATGGAAAAGCAGTGTGATTCTTAATGCACTTTTTGACTGAGTTTTTTTTATTGCAAACAAGTCAAGCTAGTGAAAATACTGCTTTAAATTATTTTGCAAAGTTAGATAGCGGGCTTAGATTTGAAGGTCATACTTAACACTAACTAATGTACATGTACAAGTCTTTAAATGACTTTGAAACATTCAAATACGAAATAAAAGAGGAATTTTGGTGATTATGTTGGCTTCGCACTGTCCAGCGGTAAATAAATATGCATATTCAGGACAAGAACATTTAACAAGCTAATTCATAAAGGAGGAGTAAAAGATACCAGAGGGACATTCAAACTCATAAATCGAAAGTAAACTAACGCCATGGCTACAAAAGAAAAGACAAACAATAGTGAAGAAAAAACGTCAAAGAAATTAAAACCTACAAGCAACACGAATCCTACCAAAAGCTGGGGGTGATCTCGGCAACTCCGAAAGGGAAGAAAATACTGCTTCACATGTGACAACCGTCATGTTGTTCATAAGATAACAGTCCACCGACACGGACATAACATTATCACTTCGAGCCAATCAATCCTTTAATCAAACTCCTTCATGCTGCGTGCTAAGCGGAGAAGCAACAAATACAAATCTTAAAGTCTCCGTTTTCATCCAGCCGGGTTCCAACCTACGACGTCTCGCACTCGGGGTGATCACGCTATCACGTATTCGTGAATCCATCAAATTAAAAGAAAGTAAACGAGATAGAAATCAATTATTTTTCAAGAGAAAACATAACTACAAACTGTTTAATGTCAGTACAGCACAGGTAGAAAATTTAAATTCTTGAAAATTACATATTAAAGCATGCACATTATTTTGAATAAAACATAATTGTACTGTTGCTGTTGAAACCATATGTTGTTCAACTGCTAGGTAAAATAGCCACAACAAATATGATAACTCATGTAAATAACAAATCAACTCAAAAAAGAAAATGATTTCTTTTAATTCCTGTATTATAAAATAAAATATCTGTTTCTTTTGACATATATAGCCATATACATATGAGCTATATATAGTGCGTCTAGTTGTCATGTTCTTCGTATTTCCTAAAAATACAAAAAAAAAAACGATTGATTTCGACTTTAAATGTTGTTGGTTGATGATCAAAGAAAAACAAATAAATATTAAAAACCAATTGTTCAGAGAACAATTGAAGGTCTTTCCACCAAAACAATGTATTTTAATATGAAAGGTGTAAAAATAGGTTTAAAATGTCATTTCAATCGTCAAATGATAGCTTATTGTACGCTGATTCCAAAAATATATGGTTTCTAAACAATATTTTTTTAGATAAGGGAGATAATTTCTTACTTCCGGTTTGAAAAACTCTATTTCCGATAATATTTGACTATTTACTTGACACTGATTCCAAAAATATCTTGTTTTTTATACTTTTATGTAATAAAGTACAATAAATAGCTACTTCCGGTTTACACAAGGTCACTTCCGGTTGTTTTTTTAAGTTTAAATGGTTTGATACCGTTTGTCAAAAAGTCTCATGACTTTATTATGTATACAGATGGGGTAAAAGCAAAGGTCAAAATCTAGAACGTCAAATTAAGCTATGACCTTGTGATCAATTTCAAGGTCATTAACCAAGAACCTCAAATCAAAAGACCATAGGTCTTAATTATGTTTAGTTAATGAATTATATCACCATACGCGTATTTTTAAATACCAAAGGGGAGAAAACTCCCTTTCACATTCAACGTAACCTTGCAATCAAAATTTACGTGTTACGACATGTCACAACAAGCGATTTAGAAAAAAATAATTTGTCGATATCTTAAACGTTTTTTGGAAATGAATGGAAATGAGCCATATTCAAAAATTAGAATATGACCTTGACCTTTGACCTTGACCTAATTTTCATTTTTTTGGACCAAGGACCTCAAATCAAAAGATCCTAGGTCTCTATCAATTATGGTTTACCAGTTAGAAATGCAATTCACTTATATCAAATGAATAAGGGGTAATAACTCTCGTATGGAGCATTCATATCACTTCGGTCAAAATAGGACAAATCATGCAAAGGATATAACGAGCAATTTTGTAAAATAAATTTGTCATAATATTTTACGTTTGCGAAGGAGTTGCGCTCACAAGGAAAACAGTGTTTGGGGAGATTACTCCTACAAAGAAAAGTTTTCGGTTACGCAGGGTAAATTTCAAAAGCGCATCAATTGTTCGATATCATATACCAAATATCTAAGCGACATATTGCAAAACAAATGTTTATCGCAAGAACAAAATTAGGCGGAAGAAAAAAAAAAAAAAATTCAGAGAACAATTGAAGGTCTTTCCATCCTTTTTGATATGAAAAGTTGTGAAACTAAGTTTAAAATGTCATTTCAATTGTCAAATGATAGCTCCTAGTAAGCTGATTCCAAAAATATATTGTTTCCATACATTTTTTTTTAAATAAGGGAGATAATTTGTTACTTCCGGTTTGAAAAATGTTACTTCCGATTATATTTAAATATTTACTTGAAACCGATTCCAAAAATATCTGGTTCTATATACTTTTATCTTAATAAAGTACAAATTATAGCTACTTCCGGTTTACAAAAGGTCACTTCCGGTTGTTTTTTTTTCAAGGTTAAATGGCTTGATACCTTTTTCTAAAAGTTGTATATCTTTATCATGTATACATATAGAATAAAAGCAAAGGTCAAAATATAGAACGTCAAATTAAGCTATGACCTTGAGATCAATTTCAAGGTCATAAACCAAGGACCTCAAATCAAAAGACCATAGGTCTTAATTATATTTAGTTAATGAGTTATATCACTAAACGCGTATTTTTTAATACAAGAGGGGAGAAAACTCCCTTTCACATTCAACGTACGCTTGCAATCAAAATTTACATCTTACGACATGTCGCAACTAACAATTTAGTAAAAATAATTTGTTGATATCTTATACAGTCTTTGGATATAAGTGAAAATAAGCCAAATTCAAATATTAAAATATGACCTTGACCTTTGACCTTGACCTAATTTTCATTTTTTGGGACCAAGGACCTCAAATCAAAAGATCCTAGGTCTCTATCACTTATTGTTTATAAGATAGAAATTCATATCACTTATATCAGATGCATAAGGGGAAATAACTCTCATATGGAGCGGTCATATCGCTTCGGTCAAAATAGGACAAATCATGCGAAGGATATAACGAGCAATTTTGTAAAATAAATTTGTCATAATCTTTTACGGTTGCGAAGGAGATGCGCTAACAAGGAAAACAGTGTTTGGGGAGATAACTCCTACAAAGAAAAGTATTTGTTTACGCAGGGTAAATTTCAAAAGCGCATAAACTGTTCGATATCATATACAAAATATCTAAGCGACATATTGCGAAACAAATGTTTATCGCAAGAACAAAATTAGGCGGAAGAAAAAAAAAAAAAAAATAATCAGAAGAAAAACAATAGGTCTTTCCACAGAAAAGTGGAAAGACCTAATTATAAAGACTAAAAGTAGTCAATTACCAATTCCATGTTGAGTTTGCTAATAAAACGTCCAGATGTTTTGCTCAAATGAAAAATATTTGATTTGAAATGAAGAAAAATGTTTAGTTTTCACAGTAATATGAGAAAGCAAAGACAACGCGTTTGACTTACTTATTAAAAATACTTTTAAATCAGTTGAACTAAAACAATTCTATAAACAATATACCATATGCCAACCCCCTCCCCCTATGAATATTTTGAATATTCAAACAAACTAAAATATGTCCGTTTTTTTTTGTAATAACAAACAGTGGTAATGATTGCCACCGGTAACGACATTGAACAAAATCGTCATTGCTCCTCCAAATGACACTGTAACAACAACTGTACAATAGCGTACCTTTTTTGCCTTTCTTCTGCTTTTTTAATTCAGGTCTGGTTTTGTCCTGTCCACTTTGTTTCCTTTTCCTTTTCTGTGTAATCTGTATCTATGATAGAAAAATACTAATGTTCTACTAGTATATAAGGTGTAAACAGATCAATGGCAAAGGTATTATTGCATACGAGAAATCATTTTTTTTTATTAATATTAATTATCCATTAATATTTGACTTGAAGTGTATATTTCTGAATGTTTTATTACTAAATTAAAAAATTATGACGAAACTAGGGTTTACACTTCTCCAGGAAAAAGAATAAATGAACAACAAAATAAACAAGCGTTAGCCTTTTGAAAAGGCTATTCGACTCTTAGCTGATAAAAATGGAAAGTGCTCTCGCTTTGTAGATTAATTCCTTTACTAGAATAGCCACGTGCATCAATCAACAAATTTTACAACACACGTGAGGTCACACGCTATGAAGTAGTATCGTTTAACGTTGTTTTTTAATCAAGAAGATTCGACTTTTTATAGATAAAGGTTACCTGTGTAAAATCTAATTGCTAAAATAGAGAGGACAAATCCGATACTCTACGAGATTGAAGGACATTTACTTAGTTTGGATTGTCCTAACCAATCAATAAACTTTGATTATTCACGTCTCGTAAAATCTTCCAATCAGGTAGCATGACAAATTCACGCCCTAACTGTCCATCGTTCAATTCTTAATCTCGACTTAGAAATCGAAAACTAGGAGTCGAGAATAACAAATATATCAACAAACGACAAACACTGAATTAAATATGTTAGCGGGATCCGCTCCCTAACTTGGGACAGTGAACAGTAGTGTAACAGTACAACATAGGGAATGAACTATAATAACAATCAGTTGAATGAGGCTTAACTTTTCAGATGGATACAAGTAGAAAAACATTAAACAAAAACACAGAGTTAACGTGGCTGAGTACTTGTACATTCCGACAACATAAAGACACTAAGAACGGACCTGAGAGTAACTCTTTATCGCTCTAAGTCTGTATGTCATTGTATTCTACTCAAGTACTGAAAAATAAAAGTACCCAAATATTACAATAATTCTAAAGTAAAGAAATAGTACTAAATATTAAAAGTAAATTTCCAGTACTACAGATTTAAAGTAAAGAAAAAGTACCTATGCAATAGTAGCTGTGTAAGTCAGGAATCTGATGTACAGTAGTTCTCGTTCGTTTATGTAATTTATATGTGTTTCTCGTTTCTCGTCAGTTTTTTATATAGACAACGTAGGTTTTCCCGTTTGAATGGTTTTACACTATATAAAAAAGAAGATGTGGTATGATTGGCAATGAGACAACTATCCACAAAAGACCATTTTGGGGCCCCTTATAGCTTGTTGTTCTGTGTGAGCAGAGGCTCCGTGTTGAAGACCGTACATTGACCTATAATGGTTTACCTTTTTTTATTTTTAAATTGTTGTTTGGATGGAGAGTTGTCTCATTGGCACTCATACCACATTTTTCTATATCTATATAGCATGTATAGTATATATTTGACATTTACACACTGTAAGGTAAAATATCTTTGTGGTTTTAATCAGAATCGGCTCAGTAAAAGGTCTAATACGAGTTGCATTTACATTCTTTTTAGATTTATCTGTTAAACTCACGCAACTCTATTTTTCTCTCGCGAAAATGTTATGTCCGTTAATTTCTAATTCCGTACAAACGTGACACATCCAAACATGCATATTCGATTAGCAATAATCAAGAATTATAATCATATAGCTCATTGCGGCAATTTGAGCTAATTTTAAACATATTTTCCTAAAGATATATATTAATTGTGAGTTCTATAACACACCAGAAACTATTTTAGAATTTCCAATGTTTCTGTTGTTCTTATCGGTTAGTTCAAACATAAAAAAAAACAAGAATGTGTCCAAAGTACACGGATGCCCCACTGGCACTATTATTTTCCATGTTCCATGAACCGTGAAATTGGGTCAAAAATTTAATTTGGCTTTAGAATTAAAAAGGTCATAATCATAAGCATCAAGTGTACTACGTTTCAAGTGGATTAGACTACATCTTCATCAAAAACAACCTTGACCAAAAACTTTAACCTGAAACTCACACTTTCATTTTCTATGTTCAGTGGACCGTAAAATTGGGGTCAAAAGTCTAATTTGGCTTTAAAATTAGAAAGATCATATCATAAGCAACAAGTGAACTAATGTGCGGGAATTTCTCGCTACATTGAAGACCTGTTGGTGACCTTCTGCTGTTGTTTTTTTCTACGCTCGGGTTGTTGTCTCTTTGTCACATTCCCCATTTCCATTCTCAATTTTAAGTTTCAAGTTGATTGGACTTTAGCTTCATCAAAAACTACCTTGATCAAAAACTTTAACCTGTGGACGAACGAACGAACGAACGAACGAACGAATGGACGAACGAACGAATGGACGGAGCCACAGACCAGAAAAGATAAGGCCCCTCTACTATCGTAGGTGGGGCATGAATATATATTCAATAAATAAAAAGTTAATAAACAGTATTTATATAAGTAAACAAATCATGAGACACATGACATTAAGCTTCAGTCTATAATGCGGTCAGTCAAGTTTACCTCACAACGTCCTTTTAAGATCTTTTAACACATTGGATAGTTTAAACATCATATTAGAATCTGCATGTAGGAAACACATTTTGATTAACTCTTAATTCATAAAATAAATATAGTTTTCGATAATAATATTCTTTTTTTTTAACTGACCACGAATTAGAATTTGAACCACTTCTTTTTTTTAATTGGAAAAGTCATTCCCGACTACTTATAAACTTTGAAAGATCAAATTAAAGTTAAACATGCTTACCTCTTCTCCATCCATATTGTCATTTTGTTGGAATTGATTGTCTAAGATTGGTGCTGTTGATAGTTTTATGCAAACCATCGTAATTAAGAATAATTTGAAATGAAAAATTTCAAAATAACACTTTTGATTGAACACAACTCTCATTTAAAGAAAGAAAGCGCGCGTTTTCCGGCTCCAAGTTTCCTACTAGGGTGTGCGATTTTTCACATTGATTTACTTCACAGTTCAAAAGAATTCGCACAGACTTGAAAGGATATCGTGTTACATTTAACAAATTATCTTTACCGTTGGAATTTCATCTAATTAGACTTTAACCATGCAGAGATCCTGGACATTAATATCTGATAAGAATATTTACATAACAGCGTATTTACTTTCAGATCTGTAAATGTTACGTTATTTCTTGTCTGTTAGGTTTTGAAGTTCTTTCGGATTTAAGCATGCCACATGTTTCATTCAAAATTAACGGAAAAATAAAATTTTGGTCACACAAAGAATGTTATATATGCCGATTAAAAAACACATGAAATTATTTTTTTTTCAAATGCGATGTTAAAAATAACAAACAATTTTTAACAAGACTGTATAAAATTTCCCTATGCAAAAAACATCATTATATATTGTACTATTCTTTTGCTACTGAGGCTGTGTGCTGTTATCTCCTCGAGGGGGAGGAGGCAGACACTTACTATATAATTAGTGGTAGGGATGAGCCGCTGTAATAGGTCACTTTTACATGCTCTATGATATATGAAAAGGGTGAGAAATTCAGATTCAATATATCAATAGGTTGATATTATCACTTGCTTGATTATATCATAAGTATCTGAAGTTAATCAGATGTCCGTATTTATTTTTGATGCGGTTAAACCACAGTCGTAAATGCATCAGTTATTTGTCAAACCAATTAAACTCTTTTTATTCTGATGTGGTTCTTCCACTGATGCCAGTGATAGATGCAATAAATCCAACCATTTTGACATTTGCACCTATTTAACATTAAAGGGTTTGTATACTAAAACATGATAACAATAATTTAGAGAAATTCCATTATGACAGTGTCCTTGGAGAGAGAACGGCAATGTAACTTTTAATTTAGTTTTTAATTATTATTGAACATGTTAAAATCAGTGAAAGTATTACTCTCTATGGTGATATTAAATTTATCTGATCATAGATGTTATACCATCTATGATCTGACCAAACGTCTTTTACATGTATTGTATTTTGGAATTGAATGTCTTTTATATATAGGGGGCAATAAGAAGAAAGTGTTTAAAATTAGACGAATTTATTGAAAAGGAAGGTTATATTATTGCGCTACTACGTTGCTTAATAACAATGAACGTGATGATGAGCGGGACAAAAAAATTTATACTAATGTACCAGAAGATGAAAAATATTCAAATATATCTATAGGTCTTATTTTTGTTAATTGATATATAACAAGGTAGGTATATATTTTTGATAAACAAAAAATATGAAAAGGGTGGGGTACTCGATGTCCCAGCTGCTCACCCTTACCAAAAACAAAATTGAAGTGCCCCGGCCCCCCCCCCCCCCCCCCCCCCCCCCCCGAGGTTTTCTCTAGAAAACCTTCTTTAATTAATAGTTTGTTTATATGCATCAGGAAATTCACACAGCTACACATACATTCGAAATAAAAATAAATTAATTGATAAGCATGATTCGTATTTAAAAAAAAGCCAATTGTACACACTTTGGACAAGCATAACATAATTTACTTTTCAGGCTTTATCAGGGAGATATATTTTTTTTTTTATCAAATATCTGATGCATTTACGTCGCATCTGGTGATCTTGATGCCAATGAATGGTCCCTTTCACCATCCCCGAAAGAACGAGAGCAATGTTTTATATTAATATGCATAATTTCGTTGTTACTAGTGGTTTGTAATAAATCTAGCTATTTATAACAGCCTTTGCCAGGTGTGAAAACGTAAAATATTGTTGCATATGATAAAAGATTCGGAATTGCGACTTGTTATCTGGATAAAGACACTGTTGATATAGAAATGCACAAAAAAAAGAGAATATGATTCAGCAATCGATGGACAAACAAAAAAAAGACATATAGATTCAACAATTAGTCTTCAAGAATCTGTAAAATAGAAACAACAGAAGATGTTGCATGATTGGCAATAAGTCAACTCTTCACCAGAGACCAAATGTAAGAAGTCGGAAGCATATTGTTCAGTGGTTGTCGTTTGTTGTTCTGAATCATACATGTATATTGTTTCTCGTTACTCAATATTTATATGTATTAGACCGTTGGTTTTCCTGTATGATTTCAAGTTGTCAAAAAAAAAAATCAGCTTCTCCTTTTCGTGTGTAGTTTAGACTAAATGTTTTATATTATTATTATTATTAGCATGATTTCCAAAAAACTCCATCAGGTCATAATATACAGATACGGGTGACATACAGACTAAGAGATAAAATCGAATAATAATTTCATTTCTTAGAGCTGATTTTTTAAATTTATTATAACCATCCATATCCTAAATATATAAACAAAATCATAGAATTTCAAGTGGGTTAATGTATCAAATACTAGTACTATATATATGTCAAAATATTCAACACAATCTTCCTAAAATGCTGCAGTGAGAAAACAAGGATCCAAAAAGAAAGATTTTGAAAGCAGAGAATACTGTAAATGTACACCTTTAATATATGATCAGCACGACTATATCAAATGAAAATACGAAAACTAAGAATTCAGACTACAAATTGGGCTTAGGAACTTTAATAAGTCTCTAAACCGTGATGTTGCCTATGTGTTTTGAATTTTCTCGATGTGATGAAGACTCATTGGTCTTGAATTTTTATTTGAAATAACTGTATCACGTATTATGCTTACAGCGGATGACCTTAAGGGCACTCCGGTGTATTGCTATCGCCTAGATTTCCATTACGTAATATTCGTTTTGGTTCAAGTTTTAACCGATCTATAAACATGATAAGTACGTAAACATTCCTCGCTTGTTGAAATTCATTTCTTCAATGAATACTCACCAAATACTTTTAAGAAGATAAATTAGTAATATTAAAATGTTTTGTTGTAAAAAAAATCATAAATATATATGCACACGCTTGCGGAAAAATATATCAAGAACGTTTGCAACTCAAGGAACGATTACTGCATGGATAATCAAACAGTGTTTGCGGGTAAAATACGACATTGTAAACGAAATCCGTAAAATTATCATGGTTTTCCCAAGTCCGAGTCCGTAACTAGTTTCAAAAACCGGAAGTCGGTCATTTGCAATGTTTTTGAAGCACCTGCTGTGCAAGTTTCTTGGATTTTAACCTATTAAAATACCTTTTCACATTAATAAAATGTTTTACTGACTTTCTGTGTTAGTAGAAGCAAGTTAGATAAATTATTATGTCGATTAACAGAAGCCTTTGTCAAAAAACAGGGTCGATTGATATTTTTTTTTTTTTTTTGAAGATCCAATAAAAAAATTAGGGTCGGGGCTTAAAAAAAAACAGGGTCGATCGGGTTACAGGAAACTCAAATTCTTTTTTTCTCGGCCCTACTCAAATCCATTCTATAAGAAAAATCGGAATTATTACAGAACAGTGTCCACCATGCACTTGCACAGGTAGTTGCACTATTATTGATAAAGTAGAATAGAATGGTATACAAAAGCATGAAAATAATATATACATGTAACTGTAATGTACAATTATTAATATAACAATAAACCAGTCTAAGAGTATACTGATTTGTATCACTACAATATAGTAGTCATTACGGTGAGGTTGAATTCCCTGTCATTTATTTATCATCCATGCACGAACTTGTCTCATGTTTTTTTTTATATCTGAACATTTACATCACTTTCAGGTATAGAGACGTGAGTTTTTTCTGAGACAAGTGCTTGTCGGATTATCCACAAGAACTTGCGGTCATCCGATGTTCAGTACTTCAGTACTTTGATTTTTGATTGATTTCAGTGTAAGGGTCTCAGTATTGAATAGAATAGGAATGTCTGTTAAATTAACTAAATAATTTAAAAAAAAAAACAAAACAAAAACAAAAACGAGAATTAAACAGTTGCCGAAAAAGTAAAGTGTCAATCATACTTGTTACCTCATAAGAGAAACTCGTTTTGATGGGCATGTATATATAAATATATATTATACCTGCATGGAACGAATCTCGTATACCAAATATGTATTTTCATTAGTTATAATTAATATGAATTTCACAGAATAAGTATGAAGTGTTTTTATAGTCGCTGAATTATGAAAAGTAGAATAAAGACAATTGACAAAATGACAGATCGAAACTTTGTAAGATGAACTTCCCTTTGGAATTGCATTACATTTGTTCCTTCTAAGCATTTTACAGTTTGCTGTACGATTTTAGTTTGCTCATTGTTGAATGCCATTTTGTGACCTATAGCAAATGTTGCTTACTCTTTAACTGTTTGGTCTCTGGTGGAAATTCTCATTTGCAATCATACCCCATCTTCTTATTTTCATATTGTACCGATGGCAGCCAAAACATAAACAAATTTAATGCCGCAAAATCTATATAGGTGTGTCTCATAAGTCAATAAACTTATAATCATGTAGGGCTTACATGCATATGTCATACTGTGTTAATTTTGGTATTTATATAAGTTGGTCCTGAATGCTACATTTGTTGTTTTTGTTGTATTCACAACTTACATTTGTAGAAACACTCAGTTCTGTGTATACTGTTGGGTATACCTGGTGTCTTTTTTTGTTGTTGTGGATGAACACATATAGCTTGCCACGTCCGGTTTATGTTTTCGTTAGAGGTTTATGTTTTCGGAGATTGAAATAGAAAAATAACTGAGGCATTATCATATAATAGATCTGATTTAATCAGAAAAAAGGCCAAACAAACACAAAGGAAATTCCTTTAGTATTGGCAACGAAATTTAATCCATGCATTCATAAATTAAAACAATGCATTAGTAAACATTGTGATCTACTAAAACAGGATGCAGTTTGCAACGAAATATTTTCACGCAAACAAATAATAGCTCATAAAAAGCATAAAAAATATTGCAGATCTATTGACAACGACAAAATCAAAATAAATTGATATAGGTAAATCCGTGATGATGACGGGCCTAATGCTATAATGCTTAAACCCTTTCATAAATGTTATACATTTATCACTAGCATATAATACAAAAATCGTTAAATTAATGTCCGATTGATTTGAAGCAATTGCAAGTCTAGTAATACTAGCATCATGTGATCAATATTTTTTAATATAATTACAATAAAATACTTATAGTATGTATACGGAGTCTTCCGAATAAGATTGATTGCTATCGGAATTCGGATTGATGTTGGAATACGTGGATGTTAGGTGTCACTTTTATACAAAGGCCTTATGGCTGCATACATCTACTTCATTTGGACTATGATTGGTATTTTATAGCTAGGCACTATGTTTGGATAGCGCTGTATTTTCTAGATACCCTTAAGCTTTGTCGTTTTTTAACTCACAAATATCTCATATCACCATGATCTCCTTTAACTCACAAGTTTTTCAAATGAAATATTCAAGTTTATATATCCATAAATAAACACATGAAAAATGCCGATGAATCTTTATCCACTTAGTTTTTCACAGACGTACTGATAATCCTTCAAATGTCTTGTTGTGTCGTTGGGTTTTTGTCTCAATGACGTTAACATCGGATCTATCTCCTTTCATTGGTACGGTTAAACACCACATTCACGGTCAATCGTGCCACTTAATATATTAAATAATATACTCTTGAAACCAAAATTCAGGTCAATATCAACCATTGTCAACAAGATAAATGGAACATAAAAGACAGATTTATTTTTTAAGCTTTGGTCAAACTGATGAACATTGGTTGCTTCATATACGGTATCCTGTTACGGAGTGGCCGAGGCCCAATGCCACTTAAAATTGGTTGCTTCATATACGGTATCCTTTTACGGAGTGGCTGAGGCCCCATGTCACTTAAAATAGTATATAAAATGTTTATGCTACTGGTATATCAAACACAATGGAAATATAGGTACAATGTATACAACTGTAAAAACATTTTTGTACAATTATGTAGAACCTGCGTCATTTTGTCGCGGAACAGAGATTTGACATTCATTCATTCCGTCGTAGATGTCGGTAATATTTAAGTGCAGTCTATTGTAAAAAAGTTGGACATCGATGAATTTGTCAAACCGTCATTTTATGATCAAAAGACAATATTCAGAGAACATGTTTGGAAATATTTCTTTTTTTCATAAACTAGTTATACTTCTAAAGGGACTTAATATGTTTTAATTAACATTAAGATACATTTTGAGATTAACGTTTTAAGACTTCCATAAACTTTAATGACGCCTTGGTATAGAAGCATGTTTATGATTTATACGGACTGATTGATTGTTGGTTTCATAAAGTTCAGTGGCAAATATTAAAATTGAGAATGGAATTCGGGAATGTGCCAAACAGACAATAATCCGACAAGAGAGCAGGCATAATCAGGACGACAAAAAATTACAATACAACCACTATATGTCGGTCCTTAAATACAGATTCTGATCGGACGTGGTTGTGTACTTATACATCCGGCCCAGTCAAATAGACAAACCACTTAACAAGAGTTTTACTGTCGGTCGAAAGAAAACCAAAGTGACCATATTTCTATTCTTAGTTTAATATGATCGTAAGTAATGTTATGATGAAGACAATATCTGAATCTAAGATTAAAATTTCAGACATTTTATGACTTGGGCTATTTTTTTTTGGGGGGGGGGGACTTCAAGGTTTAATTGATAGGTGGTGCAGCTATTATTTATAAATGTTTAAATTATAAGACATCTTTCTTTTGTTGAAACTCACTTAACAGACCTACTACATTTTTTTCCATTTAAATCAGTATATTATCTGTCTGTTTGTGGTTTTCTTTTTTAGCCATGGCGTTATCGGTTTATTTTCGAACTATGAGTTTGACTGTTACAGTCCCTCTTATAAATATCAACTTCCGCTAGTGTCATTCCTTTTCAAAATTCAATTACTGACTAATTTGTATATCCATCCAAGTAATATTTAAAGTGTGATTATTTTATTTTACAAGGTATAAGGTTAAATTTCCTACTTTGGAAAAATACAGTGAATAATGTTTTTTCAAAAGGTTTTATTCATCACTAAAGCATTGAAAATAAATATTCAAATTTCAATAGTTTTAAATTTGAAGGGATTCAATTTGAATGCATTACATGTAGTTTTATTTTTCTTCTCAAATATAAAAATATGATTTTGTAATTTATTGTATTATTATTTAGTTAGATTATGATAAACGCTAATATGCTTGTATTATTGATATCCTTCGGAACATACATATCTTAATTTGTGTATTTAGGTGATTTTATCAGTAGTCGTCCAGACGTGAAGTTCTAATATATCTAACAACATAATCATTTAATTATTAGTATATATAATCAATTGCAGGGTTCAACGCTGAACTACAGACAAAATCACGGATGTCAGCATGTCAATAAAAACAGATGCTTTATTTCCTGTAGATGTGTTAAACGATAAAATGAGATCAATTTATATTTCTAATAAACACAAGTTATTGCATATCACAAGAACCATAGAAGATTAACTTCCAATAGAAATTGTATATCTATAGTAATTTATTCCATCCGGTTAAGTTCTGAAATTACTCAACTCTTTCAAACCAGTTGGATCTATCTCGCGCCTTGTTTTAACAATGAATTGTGAAAGAGTTCACTCAATTTCTTTAATTTGTGTGTAAACAATCTAGTCATTTCATTGTTTTTATATATAAATTAGGCCGTTAGTTGTCTCGTTTGAATTGTTTAACATTTTCATTTCGAGGCCTTTTATAGCTGACTATTCAATATGGGCTTTGCTCATTGTTGAAGGTCGTACGGTGACCTATGTCTTGCTAAAGTACTTAGTTCCCTTCACATTTCTCATATTTCCTTTAAAAAAATGAGCTACATTTTTTTGTACCTGAAAACTTTTCAGTTTGCAAATAGATATACAAAAAGATTTAAGGAATATACTTTGCTATATTGACTGCAACATAAAGTAATACAGATTTAGAAAACACCGTCTTCAACAAAAGACAAATAATTATGGCTAATATATCATGAATTTATTTTACATTAAGTGTCATATTCCAAAAAGTATTCTCTTATATTCACAATATAAAGGTCCGGCATGTGTTTACTGAGGATTCTAACAATATGTCGTTTTTCAAAAACAAAACGTCCGACGTGGCTTGGTTTATACTTGTACATTCCAACAACTAAAAGAAACGTAAGTACAGATCTAAAAGTACTCGCATTTACTGACAGCTTCTTCAAAGCAGATAGTAACTAATGTAAAATTAGGCACCTTGGACTAAATTATCATTCAGTACACATCCAACATCCAATGGAGTTAATGTACAAACGTCGTTAACAGTCAAAGAAAAACAGAACCTTGTGCAATGCAATGAATCAGAGATTTAAAGTCAAGTGATGGAGATGTAAATTCAAGCGCCGGAGATGTAAAGTCAACGTATGATTTTAAATGTTCAGCGTAAGACTTTAGATCTATAGCGATAGACTATGACTGGAGCGGCCATTCTTAGGTCAGTCAATTGACCCACTCCTTAAAAAAAGTTCTGGGTCCGCTACTGTTAGGCATATCAGTAATGTCATTGTAACCAAAATATAATATTCTCTCTTCTCCATATCAATCAAGTTTGTTTAGTCAAAACGATATCTAGAAATAAGAAAATTATCTGTCACTGTATCTTCTGTGCTTCAGAGAAACTGGTCATCTCACTATAATGTGTCACGCTGTATATAATGCAAGCGCTGGAGATGTGAGGTCAACTGCTGTAGATTTAAAGTCTTAGACTGTAGGTTTAAAGTCAAACACTGTAGATTTAAAGTCTATCGCTGCAGATTGTCATGCATTAGTGATTCCCTATATAGCCAACACAATGTATTCCTCAGAAGGGCCTCCATCCATTGATCCGCATATGCCTATATATATAAGCAACTTTATGATATAAAATACTGATATGATTGACTATGGAACAACTATACCATTAGAACATATATAAGGTGAATTGAAGCAGTTATGGGTCAACTTTAAAAATGAGCTAAAATGAAATCAAAGCACTGTTGTGTATCATAAATACTTACAAAACAAGATATCATTGAGATGGGAGCCATGACATTGACCCTTGACGTACATGTAGGAAGTTGTACATAAATTATGACACACTCTCTGTTGTTGGTTTATATACATGTCAAGTTTAAAGTTTGAAATCATAACGGTTCTTTAGATATAGAGTGGTCACAATTTGTTACTGGCGGACGGACGGACAAATGGACAGACGGACGGACAGATTGAACATTATATGGGGTTCGACATTCGGCGGGGCCCCAATTACTTTCTGTGTTTTAATGTTTCAAAATTCAAACTTAGTCTATGTTTTCAGGTAATAAGCATTGTGTTGAGGGCAAACTAAAGTAAGAGAATGGAAACATATTTTTGGACGTACGGACAAACGTACATGTAAAACTTAATGCCCCCTCCGTCGGGGTGAGACCATAAAAACCATTTTGATCTGAACGAGACAGCTTAACTGTACACTGCATAACAAAACAAACACGGAAACTTGTATATGCAACTTTTCAATGTTGCACTGGTAAAATATCTTTAAGATGTAAAGTTTCCAAATTTGGTATGTTCACATTAGACAATGTACGTATAGTGTCTTGAAATATGAAATTTATTTGTATGAGGCTTAGAAACGGGAAAATGCGAGGTTCTACCGAGCATTTTCCCGTTTCGTGCCGAATACAAATAAATTTCATATTTCAAGACACTATACGTATATTGTTTTTATACTGAAATCGATAAAAAAAAAATGAAAAAATAATAAAAAATATGAAACAAATATTATTAAAAAAAAAGTGTTTGGAATTTCCCCCTTGGGGTACCATTTTGGGGTATTTCCCTATGAGCGTAGTCTAGGCGGTAAGCATTGACAATTTAAAGAATTAGAAAGGGAAAATGAATTTAATTAATAACATTTGATAAACATGGTATATAAATTACCAATTTGAAGACATAACAGGTTTAAATTCATAAAAGTTTGACCATTGTTACTACACGTTGTCATGGTTGTGACGTGACGTTGTAAGTAGGCGGGGCTTATAGGTGAGTTGAGGTCATTGACGTATAAAGCTAACGTTTATACGTATAGCTTTATCTGTATAGTAAAATAGCTGATTGCAGTATAAAAGCGTTTGGGCGTTCCAGTAACGTATGATAGTTTATGTCTGTCGTGTCTCTAACGTAGATGCAACTATACATATAGCAAAAAAGTCATTTGAGTGTGTATGAGATGTGTCTCAGTCGTACCGTGCCGCCGGCGTGTCTCGGACATGTAATTATATATGGGTTTTTGTACTACTTCTGTATCCATATGGTCTTGTAAATTCACGGACATATGGCCCTATAAATGTCAGAGCAAGTTTCGTTGAATATTAGAGTACGTTTCAAATATGAATGTCAGAATACTTTTTGAATACGCCACATGTGCGTTTTATATAATTTTATAACACTTTAATTGACCTCCACGATCAAATCGTGTAAGTTTGCTCCTAGAATGTAGTTTATAGCTTTACATTTTACATTTTCATTTTTGTTTAAAAAAATGCTATTTGAGACGTCTGTTAAAAGATGTAATGCAGTTTATGAAACAGCAAAGTAAGCATCCGTAAAGAACTGACAAAAGTATGAAACTGTGATAGAAACAGATGATTTGTTGTTGTGGCTGATCATTTTAAGAAATTGTGGTATACTGAGTGCCCGGATAAAATCAATTATGGCATCTTTTGATAGAAAAAACTGCTGGACAAACCATTTGTTTACCCAAATATTTAAAAAAATGCATTTAAAAGTTAAATGGTGCAATATTTATTTTACTTGAAATTTGTTATTTTAAAGCAGGTAGCAATGTTCAAATTGAAATATCGGAAGACCGTCAAAGCGTTTTAATGTTTTTCTTATACATGCATCTATCAAAATATATAATGATGAGACCTTAAGAACCTTAGTACTAGTGACAACACGCACTTTAGATGTAGTCTAAATACTGTAATTTCTGAGTTACTAACATAGCATTTATCCAATCCTACTAAGAAACTTGTAAAACAAAATAGTGTTTGTTTCTTAAATGTTTATTTTATATCGATGACACGGATACATTTATTAGTGTATGATTACACAAAGGATCTTGAAACATGCATCGGATCTTGTTAATACCACCTGTGGGGAAAAGCCGTGTGAATGATCAAGTATGATATTTGACATGTTTGTCCATCTGTCACGTGCATCAACCACATTAGTTTATATCATATTGGAATCAATCATCTGACAAACAAACTGCTCGTTTTCGACATATACCTCTGTGACAATGGTGAATTGGAAAATTGATAATGGCAAACTGAATATCCAAGGGATTGAAGATTTTGAAGAACAAATTGAGTATGCTAAAAGCTACTTGCAGTATAAGAAGATCGAGGTAATTGTTTTTATAATTGTTTTTAAGGCATTGGCTAATTTCCAGGCGTCGGCAAAATAATAAAATATGCTATTTTATCAGCCTTGGTTAAAATGGCGAAATAAAGCCGACACAATAGCATATATATACGGGGTTTTAAGTTGGCTCTATCAAAACAGTAAATACGTTATTTTGCCGGTCATTTGTAAAGAATGAATTTAAATATTTTCTTTATAAAAAAAAGTACTACGGAAATGTGCATTGTCAACAAAAAATAATCAAAATTATTACTAATTTACATTTTTAGTTAAATGAAATAACAGTTACAATATTTTAGATTTATCAGGATAAATGAAAATAAGAATAATTAACAAAAGCATAAATTATATTGCAATGAAATAATATTAAAACTTGTAGTTGAAATTACTTGTACAAACTGTCACATTCCAATGTTTCATTAATGAATAAGAATAAAATCTTTGATTAAGAGTAAAAATCACATTGGATACAAATTTTAGAAAAACCCTCACACTTGAATACATGTATATGGTCCGAGACCACAGTTGTCGTCCCTTGATTTTCGTCCCTAGTGTTAACAGTGGGTTACTTGCCAATAATTTTTATACCCCTACCAAATTTATTTCTCCGAGTTTAATGCCTCAAATTGCAAGTAGGGGGTTAAATTACACTGTAAAACTAGTTGGGTCCAGAATTTTACAGGAAAGTAGTGATTTGGTTCAGCTGAAAAAGGTTAAAAAATAGCACTTCGGAAGCTGTCAAAAGATTTCAAGACACCCTAAACACAAAATTGTCCATATTTTGAGTTAGAGGCGATGAAGTTTTCTATAATTTTGATAAAATTTGTCCCAAAAGTAGTACAACAAACTGTAAAAATTTCATTGAGAAAGCGCAGGTGAGATTTTTTTATTTACATTTATGTTCTAAAAGAAATGCACTACGAATTAATTGTGTACAGAAAAACGTGTTTTACGGGGAAAATTTGCTTCCTGGAGCATAACATTATTTTCTTTTTTTCCGGCGACATTCAAAAGATGCAGCCAAAACCGCACTATAATTTAGATATAGAAAGCCCAACTCCAGGTGCAGGATTTTATTATTGCACTGAACAGGCGCGGATCCAGAGGGGGGGGGGGGGTTCCGGTGGTTGGAACCCCCCTTTTTTTGGACGATCAATGCATTTGAATGGGGACATGTAATTTAAACACCCCCCTTCCTTTGTCCTGGGTTAGGACCCCCTCCCCTTTTTAAAATAGCTTGATCCGCCCTTATAGCTCGTTGTGCACACGTTACAGATATGATTGACAGGTTGAATGCTTCCAACTGACTTCATTTTCAGAAAACGACATCTGTAACAAACATAAACTTTTAGCTACTTCTTTACAAGCAGAACCAAACACAATGAAAGTCCCAACTATGTACTGGCTTCCGAAGCTGCACAAAAAACCTTACAAATATAGATTTATTTCATCTTCCAGCCATTGTTCAACTACTAAATTGTCTGTTTTACTTACTAGTACACTTGGTACAATAAAAAACCTGATAATAAATTGTTCAAATAAGGCCTTTGAAAATAGTGGAATTAATTACTTTTGGAGTGTCAAAAACTCGTTGGAAGTACTTGATAAATTGCATGCATATATTGGTGATTTTGAATCTGTTCAAAGTTTTGATTTTTCTACCCTATATACCACTTTGCCTCATATTCTTATTAAGAAAAAATTCACATCCCTAATTAACTGGGCATTTAAAAAGTCGGAATGCGAGTACATATGTTCAAACTCTTTTAGATCATTTTTTAGTAGCAATAAACAAAAGAACTATGTCAATTGGACATGCTTTGATACTATTTATGCACTTGAATTTTTACTTGATAACATTTTTGTTCGCTTTGGAGATTCCGTATATCGTCAAGTTATTGGAATTCCAATGGGGACTAACTGTGCACCACTTATTGCGGACCTGTTTTTGTATTGTTATGAGTTACAATTTATGACTAAAATTAGCAAAGACCCATCAAAACAACATTTGATACAAAAATTTAACAATACTTTTAGATATTTGGATGATATATTGGCTCTAAATAATGACGACTTCAGTATGTATACTAAAGAAATTTATCCTGTAGAACTTACTTTAAATAAAGCTAATGATAACAATGACCACTGCCCTTTCCTCGATCTTGATATCTATATCATAAACGGGAAGCTTAATACAAAAATTTATGATAAAAGAGATGATTTTTCATTTCCTATTGTTAATTATCCATTTTTAGATGGTGACGTTCCCTTGTCACCATCTTATGGTGTTTATATATCTCAACTTGTACGATTCGCTCGTGTATGTAACAATGTATTAGATTTTAGCGAGAGAAATTTATGTATTACTGAAAAATTATTACACCAGGGTTTTCGATATCACAAACTGGTCAAAACATTTACAAAATTTTATCACCGGTATAAGGAAATAATTCGTAAATATAACTCAACATGCAGACATCTTATACGTTCAGGTATTTCACATCCAAAATTTTATGGAAATATTCTTTATAAAGCACAAAAATGTCAGTATTCTCCTCAGAAACTAACAAAACCTTTAAATAGACTTATTAAAAGGGGATATAGTTACGATACTGTTGTCAGGTCATTAAAGATTGCATATTTTGGCTTTAACATTGATTCACTGATAGGGTCTTTGCATCGGAACTAAACACATTTATTTCTAAAAAACAGTTGTTGGCATGACACGGGTTATGTTCTTCTCATATATTTTATGATAGTATGATACTAAACCCCTAACGAGAGGGATTGTACCTGATATTCATATGATGAAGACATAATCTTTCAATCAGTTTAATTGAGGTCTGGAGCTGGCATGTCAGTTAACTGCTAGTAGTCTGTTGTTATTTATGTATTATTGTCATTTTATTTATTTTCTTTTGTTACATCTTTTGACATCAGACTCGGACTTCTCTTGAACTGAATTTTAATGTGCCTATTGTTATTGTTTTACTTTTCTACATTGGCTAGAGGTATAGGGGGAGGGTTGAGATCTCATAAACATGTTTAACCCCGCCGCAATTTTGCGCCTGTCCCAAGTCAGGAGCCTCTGGCCTTTGTTAGTCTTGTATGATTTTAAATTTTAGTTTCTTGTGTATAATTCGGAGTTTAGTATGACGTCCATTATCACTGTACTATTATGCATATTTTAGGGGCCAGCTGAAGGACACCTACGGGTGCGGGAATTCTCGCTACATTGAAGACCCATTGGTTGCCTTCGGCTGTTGTTTGCTCTATGGTCGGGTGGTTGTCGCTTTGACATATTCACCATTTCCTTTCTCAATTTTATCCAAAATTACTAGCGTCTTGGCAGCGTACATGATTTTAACACGTACGTCGGAGCTATACGCTGATGTGTCACGCCTCGGTATTGTTCTATATAAAAAGCGTAGATTGTCAGGTTAAGATTGAAACTAAAAGTAATCAAGGATTTCATAGAGAGGTTCATTACATCATTGTCCATCCTGACATAAACATGATAAATGAATATTTATTTGACAACATATGACTTGAATTGACTCTTCCTGTACGCGTAAAGATATAGACAAATAACTGAACTACTGAGTATAACATTAAAGATACGGTTGTCCATGAAGCTCACTATAAATAATATCTTTTGAGGACACATTTCTTGTTTGTATGACCTCGCCCTTTTACAAATTTAAAGAGTTGAATTTGATTAAACATGCTTAATGTGAAAATAATTTTTTTTTCTCTATATTTTAATTCCTCAGGCTTCCGAGCTCATCTTGTTAGAATAGCAAAAAAAAATGACTAAGCCGAATCGCTACAGCACTATCTATTTATTGAGACCATGGAGAAAGATGTAACCATTAATTAGTTCTCTCAAAAATATATAAACCAGTCTATGTTGACACTTTTAGCTATATATGAACTTATATGTAAATGAAAGGGTTAAAGTATTGCATGTGATACCCTTAGTGTCAGAAACAAAACAATTAAATAAGAGTCTAGTGTTCATGGCCAAAGTATTTTTAATCATGTTTAATCGTGACAGAAAGCCGATGCATGCCTTATGAAAAGAGGTACACTGTTTGATCACCAGTTCACGTCTTTATAGTTTAAAAAATTGCTTAAATGTTTTAACTGTTAATAACAAAAAAATGTTTATTAAATTATTCAATAAAGAAAAACAGAAAATAATAGATTAAAAGCTAACTAAATATTACAAGTATGTTATATACATATACATTTTCATCTACAATCTGTCGATACCTGTAACTTGGCATTGCACACGGTCATTTTTCTCTGGCTGTTTATGACGTCTTAACACTAAATACATTGTTTGTTGGATGTGTACGGATTGAGTGTTTAGTCTTAGAGGCATGATTTTTTTATTAGTTGTTAGTGGCTTTGAACTAGCTGTCAGATAACTGCGAGTACTCTCAGGTCTGTTCATTGTGTCCTTATGTGTCGGGATGTATAAGTACCCGGCCGCGTCCACTTGTATTTTTTGTCTATCTGATGATTTAAGCCTTTTTCAACTTTAATTCGTTCTTATGTTGTACTGTTATACCACTGTCCCAGGTTAGGGGGAGGGTTGGGATCCCGCTAACATGTTTAACCCCGCCACATTATTTAAGTATGTGCCTGTCCCAAGTCAGGAGCCTGTAATTCAGTGGTTGTCGTTTGTTTATGCGTTACATATTTGTTTTCCGTTCATTTTTTTAACATAAATAAGGCCGTTAGTGTTCTCGTTTGAATTGTTTTACATTGTCTTATCGGGGCCTTTTATAGCTGACTATGCAGTATTGGCTTTGTTCATTGTTGAAGGCCGTACGGTGACCTATAGCTGTTAATGTTTGTGTCATTTTCGTCTTTTGTGCATAGTTGTCTCATTAGCATTCATACCACATCGTCTTTTTTATAATTTTAATTATTTTCAAAGGAAATGAAGAGACCTGAGAATCAGATAAACATCAGATCATTGGAAGTAAAAAATGTGAGTATGAAGTATGAGTATGTTTTATTTGTTTCTGCTAGTCCCATGTCGTGGATTATGAAAAAATTTACTGAAACTTAGATTACAAAATTGTAATGCCTTGGGCAAAGTGAATCAGTGAAATCTATAATATGTGTATGCAATGTAGTTTTAAGCTATCAACCGTTATATTTCTGTCTTCTCCGCAAAATATCAACGAGCACTCAAAAGAAAACATGTATTTATATTATTTTTAAGTTCAGATTTGCACGTTGTGTAACAATTCAGCTTTTTTGGAAAACCGGTTGGGATCAAGTTCGCGGAAAAGGTGAGAGGGGAGGTAAACCCGGAACATCATGCTACATTTGCATTTTTGTGAACTTCAAAAATAATCTAAAAGTTATTTCCAGCCATGTGTCATTGCTTGAACGATTTCACACTTAATTGAAATATTTGTTTGCGTTTTACTTGACGTTAAATTGGGCCACATTTTTTCATGTTATATGTCTGTCCGAAATCAGTAATTTAGTGGTGGTTTTGGCTGCTGTTTGTGATCTATGATTTCATTTCTATTTATCGGTCGTTGATATTCACGTTTAAATTTTTATACTCCACCTACAATAGTAGAGGGGCATTATGTTTTCTGGTCTGTGCCTCCGTTCGTCCGTTTATTCGTTCGTCCGTACGGCCATTTTTCAGGTTAATGTTTTTGGTCAAGGTAGTTTTTGAGGAAGGTAAAGTTACATCAACTTGAAACGTAGTACACATGTTCCCTATGACTTAATCTTTCTAATTTTAATTCCAAATTAAAGTTTTGACCACAATTTCACGGTCCACTGAACATAGAAATAATAGTGCGAGTGGGGCATCCGTGTACTATGGACACATTCTTGTTTGACATTATGTTAAATCGTATTTTTTAAGCTTACACTACGGCATATGATTGCTTATTGTTGAATATTGTACAGTAAAATATAGCTGCTTACATCCAAATCAATTTACGTCTATGTGATAGTGTCACTAGAAATCATACCACATCTTTGTATACCTATCTAGTTTAAAACATAATATTTTAATAAAATTTAAAGCAGCATTCAAACAGAGGTGAAATTCTAAAGATGATTACATTGTTTTGAATTTTTTCGCAGGATTTCGCAGTGAACGAAAAAGTAATGGGCTTCTGGAAACCGGAAAAGAAATGGTATAATGCAACAGTCCTAGAAAAAACTTAATCAGGTAAACCATGATATAAATTAAAGAGAGATTACAAAAGAACGATAATTAATGAATTGATTGATAGTCAGGTAGTTTTTTTGTTGTTTAAGGCCATATTGTGCACCCTAGGCTATATCATAGATACTAGAACACACCCGTGATATCGCGGGTCCGTGACTGATTTAAAGTATGTAACTATGCGCAAGACTTATATTTGTATTAGTATTGTCATCTGATAAAGTCATGCCGTTTATAAGATAGTTTTCACAGTTTTCTCTGCTTTCAAATCATTCTGTTTTAACCCGTCTAACTGGAACTTATCAATTATTGGTAATATTAATTATTTGGAAAACAAAAGGTCCTGGGATGGAGTATTTTTTTAATCAACAGCATTGTCCTATATTAGTTATAAATTAAAGTTGAATTCATTGATTCGCTGTTTTACGTCATGCCCGCTAACAAATTGAAAACTGTACCTATACGCCTTATTTTTAGTATTTGTATTGTTATCTGATTAAAATACTACAATAGGTAACAATTTGACAATTTAGTAGTGTCAACCCTATGATTATGACCCGTGTATATAGCATATCCTGAATACACCGTTTGGTGGTGCGCCTGTCAAATACGGAACGTACAGATAAGGTAAGGTAACAGATGAATATACTATTGGTATCGGTATCGGACTCGACCCGGAACTTCTTAATTATTGGCAATATTAATTACGTGGAAAACAAAAGGGCCGGGAGTGGTGTAATTTTTAATCTACACCTTTGTACTATATTAGTTATATATAAAGTTGAATTCTTTGATTCGTCGGTTTTACGTGATGACGGCTGACAAATTGGACCTCGTAATTTTAGTATTATAGATAGGAAGATGTGGTATGGGTGCCAATGAGACAAGTCTCCATCCATGTAACAATTTATAAAAGTAAACCATTGTAGGTCGAGGTACGGCCTTCAACACGGAGCTTTGGCTCATACCGAGCAGCAAGCTATAACGGGCCCCAAAAATTACTAGTGTAAAACAATTCAAACAGGAAAACGAATAGCGGTCTAATTTAAAAATGACCGTTTGCATTTATTGGCTGATAAAATTGGCGTATCTGGAGAGAACATAGAGCATCACATGTCTAATCAACAGAAACAATGTACATTCGAAGTAAAAGACTCAATAAGGATTCAACATTTCGATAAAGTCAAGGGAAACATCGTATGAAAGGAAAGATGTAGATATATTTGATTTATTTTAATATGCTTAATTTATGTTTTTTTTCTGTCCCTTTGATTGGATAGTCTCTATTTTACAGGTTGCAAAGTCGTATTTGCAGACGACAACTTAGTAAGAGTGTTAAGTCTACAGAATCTACGAAAAAAGACATCGAGATGAATTCAGCTGAAGGTGTTTTGTTGAACAAAACACTTTCATATATATATGAACTTACAAGAAACTCACAAGTCATCTGATAATGTTCTCAAAACAGGATATAATAAACAATATCAACAACTTAAGGAGGCTGTATTTCCTTGTCCTTGAACAAAAGACATTTCACATCAGTCAAATGATCCTATATATGTATACAAGTATACAAGAATGAACAAGGTTATATATATTGTTTAATTTATATTGGGACAGTATCATGATATCTTAATGATAAAAAAACAAACATTCACAGAATTAGCTTGTTTGGTCTGAATGTGCTTGTAATTTAATATGACAAACTGTATGTAGAATAAGAAGTAATTATCACACCATCACTGAGACAACATCAATGACGAAAATAAATAGATGAAAAAGTATGCAAAAATCATCAACAACAGATAGATGTGCATAGAATAAATTATAAATCGCCAAGTGTGATTATATATTATGCACATAAAGCTGTTCAATATAGTTGCAATATTAAAACATGTAACAATGTGTCATAGAGCACTTTTTATAGTCATTAGTAAACACAATCTTAGCATATCAAAATTTATGATGATGTACTTACAAACATTTTTTGTCTTTGTGCAAGTTATTGAGTTCCATCATCAACAGAATTACTTTTATAAATTCATTAAAACATCATCAGCGTTTACATACAGGATAGGTATTTTCTGAACATCAACAGCTTCAGGAAAACTATTTGAAATTTGATAATATTGATATTTGTTATAACAAATTGATTGGAATTGAGTTTTAGTAGGGCGGTCGGTTGTGTCTGCTGATTAAACAACCATAGATTTAAATTCCTTGTTTGTGTGCATTTTGTGTTTTTTGTGGTTTCGTAAGAATATAACAATCCCTTGTGTTTTTGTGGGTTTTTGTTGCTTAGTCTTTGGTTTTCTATGTTGTGTTTTGTGTACTATTGCTTGTCTGTTGGTCTTCTTTTTAAACCATGGCGTTGTCCGATTAAATTCGACTTATGAGTTTGAATTTTCTTCTGGTATCATTTGCCTCTCTTTTAAGGAGGTTTGTCCCTAATGGTGACGATTTAACGTAAGCTCCTCGTGTTTAAAAAGAATCTGTATTCAAAACATTCAGCCTTCTTTATACGGATAACAACAAAATATTCAAACATTTTGTCAGGAATCTGATGTTAAGTAGATGCCGTTTGTTGATGTTGTTCATAAGTGTTTCTCGTTTCTCGTTTTTGATATAGATTAGACCTTAGGTCTTCCCGTTTTAATGGTTTTGTGCTAGTCATTTTGGGCCCTTTATAGCTTGCTGTTCGGTAGGAGCCAAGGCTCCGTGTTGAAGACCTTTTTAATACCTATAATGTTGTTTTGTTTACAAATTGGGAGTTGTCTCATTGGTACACATTTGTTTCATAAGAGGTCAACTGTCTAAACACTGTCTAAATTTCACGACTTGGGATGACAGTTTTAGTACATACAATTATTTGATTTTAAATTTTAATCTTATGAGATTATGGGGAAATTTCCCCAATTTGTAGTCAACAATATCTAATATGAACATGATGAAATTATGGGGAAATTACCCCAATTTGTAGTCAACAATATCTAATATGAACATGATGAGATTATGGGGAAATTTCCCCAATTTGTAGTCAACAATATCTAAGATGAACATGATGAGATTATGGGGAAATTACCCCAATTTGTAGTCAACAATATCTAATATGAACATGATGAGATTATGGGGAAATTACCCCAATTGATAGTCAACAATATTTCTATGATTTGAACATAATGAGATTATGGGGAAATTTCCCCATTTGATGGTCAGCAATATTAAAGCTTGTTTTTTCCAATTAATTATCTTATCGTGGGGATTTCCGCATTCTGATGTTTTTGGTTGTATATGTGAATGTGGGGATATTTCCCCATTCTAATGTTATTGGTTTTATATGTGTATGTGGGGATTTTCCCCACTGGTACATTTTTCAATTCAAGAAGACTATTTTTCTTCATTGAGTGGGAAGATTTCCTCAAATTTGATAACATCAAGTAAGCGCTTTCCCATTATCTGATAAATTTGTTGACAAAAAGTGTTTATTTCAATTCACATCGTCAACCGAATTTGAAACCACCAAAAAAAGAGAATAAAATAGAAATTCTCTTTTTCAAATAGAATGCGTTCAATATACTTTTGTTATATTATACCAGAAAATCCAATTATCCTTCAAACTGCTCTAACAAAATTTGACATGAAATTATTAGGGACTTTTAATCAGATATAGTTATATAAACTTTCGTTATGTGTCAATGCAACACTTTGAGAATGTGAAAATTAAGGTAATTGTTGTTGTTTGTCTGGTATTATTGGTTTTTTGATTTTTGTAACATTTTTCTCTGTTGATTGCTTTCGTCGTTTATTATTCTCAAGATTTGGATAGCTTTCTCTACGATAAGGATTTTTTTTCATTTTTGAAGGTTGTACGGTAACCTATAAACGATGTTCTTTGGTTTTAATGGATAATTCTCCTTTAAGCAATAATTCTTAATCTCATTTAAAAAAAATATAATAACATATATAATGTGTATAAGTTATGTTATTTTGACTCACTTAAACCTTTTATGGCAAACGCTGTTGCTGGTTTCAATGTGTCACAGCCCTCGCTTGACAGTGCACAACCCAGTTCTGTATGTTTGTCGTCAACCGACACATTATACTGTAATAATGAAAATCTTTCAAACTGACATTCAAAAGGCTTAGGATCAGTTACTGATATCATTAAATTATCATTGCCAATATATTCCATGTAGTTAATGTCATGCGACGTCTTCCTACACCATATCGGTAAACCAGGAGGATTACCAACTTCACAACCACATTTTAATACGATAGTTTTCCCTATGGTGTAAGTGTTAATTGATGATGTGCTAGTAATTTCTTCCACAGTGAACTTTTCAGTACTTGGAACTGGAAGTATAAAACAAATCAACATCTTTACTTTTAATTTAGAAACTGTTTTTCTTTCATTAATCGAGTTTTAAAAATATGTTTTACGGATACAAATATACCATGACTGTCACATTTTCGAACTTTTCTGGGCTTTTCCTCAGCGATGTTAATGTCTACATTTAGTTAAAACAAGCCTTAAGATAGATACTAGGAGTCAGTTTCACCAAAAAAACTTACGACTAAGATTGATCGTAAGTCATGAACATTTCATTATACTTACGATCAATCTTGGCTTTTTGTGAAACCGACTCCTGGCTTATAATATAGGACGCCAGATACCCGTATTGTCAACATACGACTCATCAGTGAAACTGGAAACCAAATAGTGTGAAGGTCAAATCAAATACGAACTTGGAGATCAAAATCAAATTTCAAAGCAAAAACATCGATATATGAAATAATCTGAATAAAAGTAAACATATATTTCAAATGTACTTAAAGTATACAAACTTGGAAATTCTTATTGTCATAAGAACTGAAAAAGATAATTTCTAACAGACCACTATATCCTAATGAAGAAAAGACAATGATGTTTGTTCACCTTCCAATGTATTACTTTATTATTTCACTATGATCAGTCAAAATATGATTGGTTATCTACGGGATATAACGGTGGCCGGTTCAGGCCATTTCGCCTTTCATATTATATAGGGCGACAACGCGAAATCGCGAAGTCGAAAACGCGAAATCGGTTTCGACTTCGCGTTTTCGCCCTATAGAATATGAAAGGCGAAAACGCGAAAGGGTACCATAGGATATCGATTTTGACTTTAAAGTATTGTTAATGTCATTTGAAACCTCACATTACCTGTAATATTAAGAGTCAATGTACTTTTCCCGTTTTTATCGCCAATAGAAATCACTTCGCATACATACGATCCTGCATCGGAACATTTAACATTATGTTTCGGTATTTGAAGACTAATATTTGCACTCGAAGCTGGGTAAACACTTGCTGATAAAACCACTGCTCGGGATTTGTAATTCATGTCATACCACTTCAGTTTCGTGCCCTCTGAAAAACTGAGTTCTGCTGCAATAATTCTTGATAAGCCATTGCTTCCTAATTTCGAAAGTACTATTTCTGCAATATTTCAATGGGTAAAAAAAGACCGATTGACATACAGTAGACTCTAAACTCAACTTAGAAAACCAAAAAAATGTGTCCCCAGTACACGGATGCCCCATACGCACTATCATATTCTATGTTCAGGGGACCGTGAAAATTGGGGGAAATCTCGTAATTTGGCATTATAATTAGAAAGATCATATCATAGGGAATATGTGTACTAAGTTTCAAGTTGATTGGACTTCAACTTCATCAAACACTACCAAGTGACCACAAACTTTTACCTAAAGCGGGACGCACGGACGGACAGACGAACGAACGAACAGACGGACACACAGACCAGAAAACATAATGCTTATAAATGGGGCAAAAAAAAAAACTAAATGATATTTTGGTTAATCTTAAATTGAAGAAATGCCTACTGGTATTTATGTTATTAGTTGAATATTAATGTATTCGTATAAAAATTAAATAAGCATGTTGCTGTTTATTAGTAGTTAGGCAGGCAAACATTTGCCGACTAGCATATACACCGACAACTAGTATCGACATAAACTTAACTGCAAATAAGGTAAAGACAGATGGTTATGTTTGTTTTTTTTCTCCACTTTTATCATAATTCATTTGAAATACCACACACTCACACATAACATTAGCAAACATATATGTCAAAAGGATGAATATTCCTTAAGTGCTTTGTGAAAAGTCCGGTTTGGGAGTAACTTGTTTCACGCCTGAAGTTGTTAGTATGGAATAGAACTATAAAAACCGTCTTCTACAAATCTTTGTAATTATGATATCAAATCGTGATAGATGTAAGTTTTTAGCCCTTATAACCTCTTGCAGATTTCTTATCGACAGCATAATTATAAATATTTTGATTGCCCTTTTTGCAAAAACTTTCACGTTATGTTTAAATATAGATATCCATATCAGAGTTATCAACATTTTGATTATGACTATCTAAATAAAACTGAAAGAACAAACGTATTACATTTCTAAATCAAAACAAGTCTAATGTGCGTACATACTAGTACTATATACTACATATCAGAGGCATACTATCAAACAATTACAAAATGAATGCAAAGATTCATACATATGCAATATAAATTAAAAAGCCTTAGTGAGCACGCTCACATACCCCACGTCCCCACATTGTCATTGGAGAAATTAAATATGTGTAAGAACAAAAAATGTATAAGAAAAAATATTGAATAATAATGTCCTGTCAATATGCATCTCTTCATAGTATGTCCTTATTATCTACAAAATTTCATGAAATTCTGTTGTGTGGTTTCAGAGGAGTTCAGATGACAAACTGTCGCAGAAGTACATTAAGGCAAATAAGTTTAAAGGGCGTAACTCCTAGAAAAAAAATGAATCGTAATTTCCTGTCGATATGCACATCTACGTAGTAAATGTATGTCTTTATTATCTACAAAGATTCATGAAATTCTGGTGTGTGATTTCAAGAAATTTGAGATGACAAACTGTTTAAGTAGTACCTTAAAGCAAATAAGTTCAAAGGGGTGTAACTCCTAGAAAAAAATTGAATCGTAATTTCCTGTTGAAATGCACATCTAGATAGTACGTAGTATGTCCTTATTACTTCAAAGGTTTCATGAAATTCGGTTGTTTAGTTTCAGAGGAGTTGCGATGACAAACTGTTACGTAGTACATTAAGATAAATAAGTTCAAAGGGGCGTAACTTCTAGAAAAAAAATTACTCGTTATTTCCTGTCGATATGCACATCTTCATATTATGTCATTATTATCTAAAAAGGTTTCATGAAATTCTGTTCTGTGGTTTCAGAGGAGTTGCGATGACGAGAAACAGGACTGACGGGTCAAAAACGTTATACCCTCCGCAACTTCGTTGCGTGGGGTATAATTATAATTTTCAATACAATATAGAAAAGTGCTCTCGACCAATGACATTGAAGGATTGTGCCTCAATTATGAAGATTCTGTGTAAATCGTGTTCTGAATAAGAAATAGTCATAATGTCTAGGCCTACTAACAATTGATAACAAATAATTTTTAGAAATGATTTATAACTGCCTGAAACACATTCATTTGCTATATAATAAAGGATAAAAGGTCAGGATTGAAAATGATTAAACATGCAAAAACGTGTTGAGGCTACTGCTGCATTATCAATTAAACTAGAACCGTCAAAATAGGACCATATTGTATCTTTCAAACTACTTAAACTAGAGGCTCTCAAGAGCCTGTGTCGCTCGAATTGGTGCATATTAAACAATGGACACAAATAAATTCATGACAAAATTGTGTTTTGGTGATCGTGATGTGTTTGTAGATCTTACTTTACTGAACATTTTTGTTGCTACAATTATCTCTATCTATAATGAACTTGGCCCAGTAATTACAGTGGAAAATATTTTCTAAATTTACAAATTTATGAAAATTGTTAAAAAATTACTATGAAGGGCAATAACTCCTTAAGGGGTCAACTGAAAATTTTGGTCATGTTGACTTATTTGTAGATCTTACTTTGCTGAACATTATTGCTGTTTACAGTTTATCTCTATCTATAATAATATTTAAGATAATAACCAAACACTGCAAAATTTCCTTAAAATTACTAATTTTGGGGCAGCAACCCAACAACGGGTTGTCCGATTTGTCTGCTAATTTCAAGGCAGTTAGATCTGGACCTAATAGACAATATTACCCATGTCAGATTTGCTCTAAATGCTTTGGTTTCAGAGTTATAAGCCAAAATCTACATTTTACCCCCTATGTTCTATTTTTAGCCATGGCGGCCATCTTGGTTGGTTGGCAAGGTCACGCCACTCATTTTTTTTAAAACTAGATACCCCAATGATGATTGTGGCAAAGTTTGGTTAAATTTGCCCCAGTAGTTTCAGAGGAGAAGATTTTTGTAAAAGTTTACGAACGCCGGACGACCGACGCCAAGTGATGAGAAAAGCTCACTTGACCTTTCAGGTCAGGTGAGCTAAAAATGTAAAAAATATAAAGACATTGCAAATGAAAAAAAAAAATTGATTGATTGTTGGTTGCTTAACGTCCAGTGGCAAATGTTTCATGCATATTCAGGACGAGAACAAGTTCACAATAAATACAATAGGTAGGTCTTGTCACAATAGAGGCAATCTGGGATGATGGTCGGGGAAATTTAGGCTGCCACTGACAAATGAGGGTTTATTGGATAGGGACGGACATTTTGCCTTGCAACAGGCCACCTACGGACCCCTCAAATAGTTGTTGCAATGGTTCTTAACGCGCAAAGAGCGTGGCACTCTCTTTACACGAGACATCGGATTTAACGTCCCCAATCTGACCGGACGTGACTGCGAACTTGATACATCCCGCACAGCCAAACGGACACCCCACTTCGGCAAGCGTTTTACTGCCGGTCGGGAGAAGACCAAGTGACCATATTTCTATTCCCCAGTCACCCTGAAAAAAGAAGAACATTTAATTTAAACACAACTCAAATATGTTGATACTACAAGATCTGTGTTTGGTAAAAAGTGTATTCATATATTTCAATACAGTTGAAACAGGAGGTTAGCTTTACTTAAGAATTTCATATTTAAGGCATTATATTTGAAAATTCAAATTGTCGTTAAATACCTCACATAAGGATATCTTATTTGTTGTAAAAAGCTGTATTAAAATATTGAAACTGGAATGTAATTATGTTGTAATTTAAAATAAATTGATTTGAATTGTTGATACTTTCTCACTTACAGCTAACATTATCTGCTTTCATTTTCACAATTAGGTATTTTGTACGAGTCCTACCATTTGGTGTGTCATCTAATGTCTTAAACAAAACTCATTAAAATTTCATATACTATAAAAGTCCCTACATAACCAAGACCTATGGATACATGAAATGTATAAAGAATTAATTATAAACATTTCGAGAGATTATTTGAGCCTTGATTACGTTCCAATATTCAAAGGTTTTAAGAGAACAATTATCCCTTTCTTCATGATAAGTACTAGGTAACGCTCGAACTTAATAATGAAGAAATGGATAAACATTATCTTACATATACTTAGATGACGCGACATTTTATGGGACTTCAATTAACAAATTGTACAGTAAGTTACATTGAAGTGTTATGACCACTAAAAACTTGTTTACAATAAAACCACAAACAACGCTGAGTACGGTTAACTTTTCTTCATAGCGGTTTCAATGTTGTGTCCAAAGAACATATAAAACTTACTGTCGTTTGTATTGATAATACAAACTTGTCCCGAAATTTTTGTTCATAAACTACAAAAACACTTCTATAACTAACAAAAATCGATTGGGCATCTTTCATTATGCTTGTGTATGTAATGTTATCGAAGAAAAAAACTACTAAAAATGATCAAGTCATTTAACTGTTAGTACCTTTTGAAATGTAGGAGGATTCGACCTGTCAGCTGATATTTGCAATATATCAGAGGTCACATCTCCTACTTGTTTACTTAACAGATAACTGTATATGACATCCTCATTCGTTATTTCATTTGGTAAACACTGGATCATGAGAGGTTCTTGATGATAAATAACTGTATTTGTCAACTTTATCTTTACATACTTTCCATCAACTACAAAATAGGAAAATATAACGAATGTACCTTTCCAGAAACCTGTAAGTTTGATAGAGGGTTATATTTGGGTTATGATTATCTAAATGAAACTAAAAGAATAAAAGTTCTCAATCTCTAAACCAAAACAAAAATTTTTATGTTTTGATTTTGGTTTTTATTTGAAGTTATCTTCTCTAGTCATACGGACGACTCATCGACTAGTATTGTGTTATTGTTTATTTCTGAGATTAATTTCACTGCATTAGGAAAGAGTCAATCAAAAATAGACTATTCAAATAGTATGAACATGTATGTTTTAAACGGTTCGTATAAAAACGATTTGTCATGTACCCCTAAAAGACTAAAAAAATATACAGCCAATGGGATAAGGATACAAGAGCAGACTTCCTAGTACACAAATCTTTTTTCCCAAGTTCAAAAATAAATTACAAAATTATATAAACTGGCTGATAGGCAGACCCACATTCATGTGAACAAATACATATTATAAATACAATTATCTAAAAAAAAAGATCAAAATAAGATGAAAATGTGCGATTATAAAATAAAAATTGGATCTGGGTTAAAAAGCAAGTATTTACAAAAAAGTTGGAACTGTGGTAAACATACCGATTGAGTTGGAAATAATGATTGAAACATTTTATCAGTCCTTTAAAGGAACGAACAATATATATTTGATAGTATATACGACATAATGAGTATATCATTTCCACGTTGAACATTGTAACTGTCCCCGTTTATGTTTGTGATGTAAACAGTGGATAATCTTTATGAACAGTGTGCAGTTGTTATTTTTCTTATTATTTAACGCTTGTAAAGGAAATCATTAACAAAACATTTGCTGATACCGTTAACGAAATATTTCGATGGTATTTTAGATAATGTACAATATTTCTGACCATCAGTCTACTTTTTAAGAGGATCTGCTTACCCTTCCGGAGTACTTGAGATCACCCCTAGTTTTTGGTGGGGTTCGTGTTGTTTATTCTTTAGTTTTCTATGTTGTGTTATGTGTACTATTGTTTGTCTGTTTGTCCTTTTCATTGTTAGCCATGGCGTTGTCAGTTTATTGTCGATTTATGAGTTTTACCGTCCCTCTGGTATCTTTCGTCCCTCTTTTAAAAGAGTTGCAAAAGCTACCAGAGGTACATATAATCTCATAAAGAAACTGCCATGTAACTTCAAACTAGGGGGTATGCCTTGTTCTTTTTTTTTTTTTTTAGTATTCTGATTCCCAAATTGATGGAAAAAAAGGTAAAGGAAAAGGAAAAATTGGTGTATTCAGCTTATCCCTATACCTTTTGGGTTTAATTTTGAACAAAATATTTTTATTGATGGCGTTTAATTTTCAAATAAAATTTGCGTCTAGTTGACTCATAAAAAAAACGTGAAGTTTTAAAATTTTCCCCGAGACGAAAATAAACTTAATAACGCCACAGAAAATAAATTTCCACTTATTTGTTAAAGCTGAATAATTTGTTTCGGTTTAGCTAACCCCAGAGTTTGAAATGCGACATACAGTCATCATATTATTTGTTTGGTAACTAATCAGCAACAAGTAAAACAAAAAGTAGAAAATTACACCTTCAATTTAGACATGCTATTTTTGATGACCAATACTTTATTTACTCTAAGTAGATTTATTTTACTTCATGATTTGAAAACACGCATACATAATTTCATGTACTTACGACGTAACATTTCTACAGAAAACAATAAAATACACATGAAAAACCTCATGATGTTAATGTCCGTTGTGTGTTTTCTGAAAACCATAGATAGTTATAAATAGGATATCGGTGATGAAAGATTAAAGTTTTATGCAATGGTTTAAAATTGATTTTGTGAGATATGGTATCACAACTAACAAATATTTTCAGTTGTTGGTAAATATTTAATATTTCGATAACTGTAATAAAATAAATAGAGATTTGTTATCTATACAAGTCACAAATAAAGGCAATATTCAAATGTTTCTTTTATTACGTACCAAAAAAATAAAATAACGGCAAAGCATCGGGTAATAAACGAGGTTATTTGGTAGGTCAAATGCAAGTTTACAGTTATATTAAAGGTATTTTTCAAAGCTTCATTAACACCTAAGCAAAAAAATTGTGCCCTAAAGATACTCGATACTTTTATAAGAATAATGAGAACAGTTTAAGAGGAATTTCCATTTTTAGGAAGGAACTACTATGATGAGAAATTTGGGACAATTTAAGTAAAAATTTAGCTAACAGGAAGACTATACAACTGCATTAATAGTTACTTCATAAATTAAATTACCACGAAAGTAAAAAAAAAAAAATGAATCGCTCAAACGGAAAGTGCCACTTTTGTGATGAAAAAGAATCACCGTTTCATCTGTTTATATGCTGTAAACTGTTGGAAGACGTTGAGCAGAAAGTATTTTAGAAAAAATGGGAAATTTGTTCAAAATTGAGTATCGATAATTACAAAAATCGGAAACGATTACTTTGCTGATCTGAAAACATTACTTGAAAATTAAGGCATTCTTAAACGACCCTCTCATATTTGGAATGTAGACGAGTCAGGAATATCTCTAGATCAAAATACACCTAATATAAAAAAGAAAATGTGGTATGATTGCCAAAGAGACAACTCTTCACAAAAATGAGGAAATTATTTGCACAAATCCTAACGAAAACATACAAACCGGGAATGATTTTTTTATCCGGAATTGTGATCTAATACTGCATCTTATTTTAAACGCTTTACATGAAAATTCAAGAATCGATATCCAATCGATCATGAAACGCATTTAAAAAGTGTGACTGTTACATACATTACATCATCTGCTTACATTCTCTACAGCAATAGAATGCCGTTATGACGTGATATGTGGTAATGTCTAGTATGTATATTTTGATATTACCCCAATGTTGACTGGGGAGTCGACATATGGTCACTTGGTCTTCTGACGACCCATTTCCTTTCTTAATTTATTTTCGCTGATACTTTACTTCGCGTAAAACCTTTAAAACAAAAACAAAAATGAGAATGGAAAAGGAGTATATGTCAAAGAAACAACCCGATCAAAGAGCAGAAAACAGCTGAAGGCAACCAATATATCTTCAACGCAGCTAGCCCCTAAATTAAATTAGTTAATTGAAAATGGACGTCACACTAAACTTCAAAACATATACATGAACTAATATCAAAAAAACATACAAGACTCACAAAGGCCAGAGGCTCCTGATATGGGACAGGCGCGAAAATGCGGCGGGGTTAAACACGTTTTGTGAATTAACCATACCCTTATACTTCTAGCCAATGTAGAATTAAAAAAACATATAGCAATACGCACAGTTTAAAATAAGTCCGAGCTCAAAATAGGGAACAAAAGAAACTAAGCAAAAGGACAATGATACATAAATGAACAAAGGACTACTAGCAGTTACTGACATTCCAGCTCCAGACCGTAGTTAAATTATTTGAAATATAATGTCTTCATCATATGACAATTAAGTACAATCACTGCCGTTAGAGGTTTAGTAATATCCAATCATTAAATATATGAGAAGAACATAACCCAACCTCAATAGAATAAATTTACACGGCGCTTTAATTTTCCTATTTTTAAATTTACGTCAAATAGTTGAACAAGGAACCATATAAATTTACATATTCACGATGATTTATATTCGCGTTATTTTCCGACTCTTTAAAACTTTAGCACCCTTTTAGTCTTTTTTTGTGCCCACCTTTCTCTTTTCTTGTTTTTTTTTGCACATATTTCTCTCTTCTGTAATCTCCAACCACACCCTCATATAAGTATTGCAAATTTTAGTCTGCACTAATTTGAGCATACTGATGGACACATAATATATAATTTATAAGTATTTATTCTTTTATCAGTATTCTTTATTCACTTCAGTCATCAATAGTTAACGGTCTTTTGGGTTTCGTAGTATACAGAGCTAATCACATTCAGTTCTGCGATCAAATCATCAATGCTGATATCATTACTGCTTATTCTCACAAATAACTTTGATATTAATGGTTTGCATTCAATAGGGAATATTGAAGGTTCTAATAAATATTTGAGGAAATTCTTGTAAATGTTATGAATATTTATCTGTACATTTGATCCACTACAAACTCCTATGGAGCAATCAGTTTTTGGATCACAATACGTCGTTGTTTTTTCAAGTTCGTTTAAAGGTTGGCACGTACGATTAAATGGGCATTTAGAAAATGGCTGGTCAAGATCACAAGGAAATTCAACATTATGCATGAAATCAAGATCAATTATTTTAATCCTGTTTTTAACCATAAGAAAATGGTTTTCTTTAAAATCACCAAATATCAAAGACCCCAACGGAGAATTATGTAGATACCATATTAAATCAACTAGATCGGATGCATGTTGTAGTCGCCCTGACAAGGTTAATGTTACATTCTGGATGTCGAATGCATCTCCATATTCATAGACAGCGGATATATCAGAATATTTCAGTTTAACTCTTTTGAAATTTTCGCCATTAAGATGCCGTAAACAAAAGCCCAACATGTTGATGATCGATGGATGTTCGAGTTGATCCCGCATAAGAATCTCTTTCAGAAATAACAACTCTCTAGGTTCCCAGATAGTTCGATCATAGATCGGCAGCCGCTTAACAACTACCATTTGTCCATTAAATTGTCCAATGTCGACGACTTTCGAACGTCCATTTCCAACACCATATATAGATATGTTTATTTGATCTATATTCGTACAATTGAAAATGTATTTGTTCGATATGTAGACAGGTTCGTAACGTTGGACACGAGAATTTTCGGATTTACCTTGCAGTTTCCAGTGAGCAGGATGATAAGTTGAGTTTATATTTCTCTTCATAAAATATGTCGTTAATAATTGATCACTCATGATGAAAATAACAAGTATGGTCGAAATTATAGTCATCATTAACTTCCCATGAACAGTTGATGCAGGACAGTATTGCCGTCTTCCTACGTGCATATTTATCTGTGAAATAGTCAGAAGTCCTTGTAGTGGAATACACCCTGTAAAAATAACCAATGAACAGCTAAATTATCATGTATGGTAATTTATAGAATAATAAATCAAAGAAATCAAATATACACTCATTCAACGAAAGACCAAGCAACGCAATAAGTCACGTGTGCTCGCATGAGTTTATTCTAAGGGTTATTTTGACACAGTTTCTACGTTTTCTAACTTTTAATTCTTTGAACATTAAGGGTTCTTATTTAATGTAAAAAATATAAACTATTGAATTGGGGAAAAAGTAAGGTTAATGGACTTGTATAGTCCAATTTCATTTTGCTTTGATGCATCGTCACCATCATTAATTTGACACATCCATTATTAACAGATATCACAGAATTTATAAGAATTAGTTCACATACTTACTAAGACATCATTATATTGCATAACCACCATAGTGTATGAAACTAAAACTCTACGGAGGCCCATGTGGGACAAAACAAAAACAAAATGTGAATCCATAAAACATACTCCCATTGATATTTGGAAAACAACGAACACAGCTACATAGTTAATTTGATCTTTCACATGCACAGGATTTAAAGTAAACAAAGATAGAAAAATAGCTCATGATTTTAAGCATTTATCACGGCGTCTTATTTCTGATTTTTTAGTTATTCCTGCATGATCATCAATTTTAGTATATTTATAAGTTTCAGAGTTTAGTATATGATATTAAATTATAAATGTTTCGACCAACGTACTTTAAACTTATGATTTTGTAAGTTTTTAAATCGTAGCAGATGTTGTACTATAATCTTTTATAGAATGAAATGTAAAGACATTGAACTATTAAGATTATGTTAACTGTCATTTTAACTGACAAGATAATGGTATTATTTATCACCCGTATTGTCTATCTGATTCTCTCAATAAATAAATATAGTACATGTGACTGCTTTGGTTTATTTGTTCTGATTAACGCAGTGAACGTTGAACGTAAATTATGACTGCAAAATTAAATTGTGTATAATGTTTCAGAGCCGCCGTATTTGCATTAGCTTTTTCCTTAGGCGGAACTACGTGCCATACCTATCAAGCCAACTTTAAATAATACACTGACAACAACAATCGCAGACAGGACCCACCAAAACCCTTGGCGAATGTTGAATTAAGGGAAAAGGACAGACCAAAGGGAAAGAAGATATTCCCCATTTGTCCGAAATAATTATTTTTTTAAAACTTTTTTACTTCCTCTTTAAATTATACAAGAATGTCCCCCGTCCTGCTTTTCGAAAGCCCTTCGTCTGCTACAGAAACTTAAATACGAACGAATACCAAATACCTCGAATTCTAAGTCAAAGTTCAAGTTAATGTCCAATCTGGATGAATCTCGAGTTCAAAGTCTTGAAGCGTAACTCGAAATCTCACTCTAAATTTGACTCAAATTCACAGTTAGCGTCCAATGGTAATATTTCATGCATGTTCAGGACGAGGACAAGTAAACAATAAATACAATAGGTATGTCGTGTAATAATAGATTGATTGATTGAGTGTTGGTTGCTTTACGCCGCATTAGTTGTTGTAAGGGGTTTTAACGTGCGAAGAGCGTGACACTCTCTATGCACGAGGCATTGAATTTAACGTCCCCATTTTTGACCGGACGTGGCTGCAAACTCGATACAACCCGCACATTCAAACGGACGCCCCACTTTGGCAAGCGTTTTACTTCAGGTCGGGAGAAGACCAAGTGACCATATTTCGTTTCCTCAGTCACCCTTTGGGATTCTTTTGTACGACAGTCGCATCAAGTTGTTCCATTATATTAACAACGATGCGTGAATAAAAAAAAAGAAATAATAGGAAAAATTGTCAAAATAGAGGTACAGCAGTCGTAACCGTGTCACAATGATGTGTTTACAATTTTTTTGTGCGCAAATTATTATAAATATTATTACATTGGTTAAAATGAATTATATTGATTTCCCAGGCCAAGTTCGGATGAATATCTATATAACAACTGTTATGATTTGATAAAGCTTTCCTGCCATTTGAGCTCGAGGAGCCCTGGGTTGTGGCAGGGTTTCTTGAGATCGATTCGATATCCCGGATGTTATGACGTCAATCTAATAAAATTTGAATGTAAATATATTTAGAGTAGGGACCTTGATTTGGTGTGTTGTTGGTTCTCTTTGAATATTTTTCTCTATTTGAATTCTTTGCTTAGTTAAGTCTATACATATTAAATTATTATGTTATTAAATATTGTTGCAAGAGAAAGGCTAAATCTATATAATTAGTTTTGTCGTGTTTATATGATAGAATTTAGTAAAGAATTACTTTAAACCTCTTGCTGCCGGAGGGACACATATGTCCATGATTGAATTTGAGCAAGGTTCTCAACTTGCTGTATTTTTTTTTAAAAATAACGACAAAAGATTTTAAACAGGTTTATATTTTCTTCAATGGATCCCAAATGTAACGGTCATTTTGCCGTGAAGTCATTGTTGGACACCTGACGTCTCAGACGTCGGGCTGTCGTATTTTCTGGCACACGACATGCAACCTTTTAAAAACAACTGGCAGCAAGAGGGTTAAATAAAGACGTGCATGACGAAGGAGAATTCATACTATTGTGTAAAACGTTGGTGTTAACCCCAAATGTGAATTAAACTGTAAATTCTGTTCTTATACTTTGTTAGATGAAAATGTAATTGCAAAAACACACTTACATATGCATTGTAATTAAAGTGACGAATGATGACATACTGCGTCCCATTTGCACGTCTAATGGCGCATTATGTGGAATTGTAGTCAAAATTAAAAGAAAATACAAACTGTAATCTTGCCTTACCGTAAATTATCCGTTAAAACTTTTCAAGAGTGCATGTTGTAATAACGAAAACCCTCCATATTGTCCTGTATTCTTTTATAGTTATATTTTAAACAAACTATTAGAAGGCAAGCTTTGCTGATATAGCTATAATGTTTTAATCAAATAAAAATGTTGTAACCTATGTACTTAAATTTTATGGATTTTTATAAATTGTCACATAGAAGCAGCTGTTGTACTTTAATCCTATACATCTTGTAATAGGAAATCGTAGTACTAATAGGATTAAGATTAGTCTTTTCAACGAATGATTTAATGGTATCAGTTATCATTCTTATGGTCCATTTAATTCTCACCATAATTAAGTGTAGATGTGAGTGCTTTGGAGATATACTACTTGTTTTAAGATAACATTACCTTTATTTTGAGTCTATGGTTTGTCGATACAATACGGAAGTAGTTCAAAGAGACTGCATTAATGTTGTAATTGCAATACGGAGAAGGATAAGACACACATACTGCGTTTAATAGATTATAAATTGAGGAATCCGGTTCCTTGGATATTATAACAACTGAAGAGATGAAAATCAGATGAAATAGTTTTATAGACTTCCTTCATAATGTTATTGGAGTTCACAAAGTTTTAATTAAATATGATAACTCACCTTGTGGACTGTTTTGGTTGTTTTAACGATGTTTGATGATAGACTTTTCATTGGTCATCACACTCACGTGTATTTATTTAATTGGTCATTTAAATCACTTATATCTGAGGTAGAAAATGTTTTTGTATTTTAGTAGTATTCATTTGGTTGAAATGCAAAGCAGACATACTTGCTCAACATAAACTAATTTATTACTGATTTTCTATTTGAGGCTTTCTTTGATTTTTGGTGTTTTAACGACCCTTTAATGCATTGCATTTAGGCTATTTTGAGGCGGCTGTTTTTTTATTGGCGGAGGAAACCACCGATCTAGATAGGAAAACTGACAATCCTAGTCAATTAAGATTGGGAGTCTAGTGCACACACACGAGCGGGGTTCGAACTCACAACATCAGTGTTGACTGGCTAGCGATTATAGTAGAAACTACTTAGAACACGCGGCAACCGAGGCCCCTTCTTTGATGCTTAATAGTAAGGCACTAATTTACTTTGCTATCAGATTTCTTCTTTACAGTATTTTTGTTTACTAAAATATATAAGTGACATATATTTGATACTTTTATCGTAATTGAAATTAGTGATTGCTTGATTAACAGAAAATACTGGTAAATGTTTTTGTTTTAAAAGTGTTATGCCACGTCATGAAACTCGTGCTACTTGAGTTAATATTATAACGGTGATATTAGTTTCGAGCATTATATTTTTTTTGCATTGTGGCCTATTGTTTATAATTGCCAAGACATGTAGCTTTTTTTTATAAGTTTGCTAGTACTCTGATATATGTACTTTAATTTGGTTGTAATTAAATTTTAACTCTGTTAGTTATTGTACATCCCAACATTGGAGCATTATTTAACTCCATTTGTATACATTCATTGGTAAATACAATTTCTTTTTTTTTCTATTTCTTTACTCTGATAGATGTTTCAAACCGGGTAGTCATTCATAGAAAGAGAAAGCGGACAAAAAAAAAGCAACAACAGCAGTTAAGATAACCGGAAGTAACCTTCCCATAAAAGATCTAGTACAATCTCCAACGTGTCCTTCTGGGAGGATACTTATGGCAGCTGAAATTGATTTGGCATTTCTATACCTATTAGATCTAACAACCCAACATCCGAACAACAGTCGTCATTATCTGATTTAAAAAAAAACACAAATAGAACAGCTAACACAAGAAAATGCTTCAGAACAAAACTTAGGTATTCCAACAGTAGCATCTTCTTTATCAGAGGGCATGGACAATGTCGTACAACCAGTTCATACCAGCATATTTCCCAAATGACCGCATTTTGATATCTGAACCAGTGAACCATTATGCAACATCACTAAGGAAAGGTAGTATTCCTAAAGCATATAGCTTTGTTAATTTAATTAAGAATTCATTGATTTGAGGACATTGCAAACGAGAAATTGAGAAATTCTATTTAAAAAATGAATATGTGGATTTTACTGCCTTAATGCAATCAAATGAAGAAATACATGTTATTTGCATTGTTGTCAAACTAATGACTCCCTCTAATTCAAAACTCAAAGCTTTTTCAATCATGCAATAGTGGATTAACAAACATCAAAAAGACCTAATTATAGACGGAAGTGACCTTTCAGGAAAATCTTACATTATTTATAGATGGTTCCTTATGCTTAGTTGCAAACATGGAGAAATCGAAAAATCAAAAATACACAAAATAAATACACGTTATACACTCCATTCATTGGGCCTCTTCCTGTCGAAAACAAATAAAATAATGAAGCAAAGTCTGTAAATCAACTTACAAATAACATACAATTATAGAACTTTCAGAAGAAATAGGCTGATGTCCAAAAACATTGAAATGCTTACATGTTTCTTTTCAAGCGGTATGTTTGAAAAATAATAAAGGGGCATCACTCGATGACAATGTAAATTATACCACCTAAATTCGAACTTGATTTGTATATGGTAATAAGAAGCATTATGTAAAAGTGAATTACATTTGGTCTATGCAAATTAGAGAAAGTAACCTCATTTTCAATGCTCGCAGCTCCAATGAAGCATCTACTTGTAAATATTTAAATACCAATAGATACCTTGGATAGTCATTCCTGCAAAAAAAAACTTCAATCAATCTTCGAACTTCATCTTTCACCAATTAAATAAAAAAAAAAATATAATTGAATTAAAATATTAGTGTGCCAAAATAATATTGATTACATTATTTTCTTGGTGATTGGTTTTATATGAATTTTTGGAATGGACCCAATTAAAGGTAGAGTAAAATGGGGGCTATAGATAGTGAGTCGTTCCTTGGAGGAAAAATTAAATTTATTTGAATAATTAAAGTGAAATGGTAGAAACAATTAGCAATTACAACCAAAACAGGGGCGAAAGATACCAGAGAGACAGTCAAGCTTATCTTCTTCTTCTTCTTTCGTAATTCCCTCCTGTTTAGGAGCACTCGGATGAGACCGATAAATGTTAACAGTATATGTACATTAAAACTCAATAAATCCTCTGTAAAATATGAATGAACAGCATCCTCCACCATAAAAACCAGTGTATTTACAACAAGTCGTGAATTTATATATAAGCATTAATATAGGGACTTTTAAAGTAATGAAGTAATTAAATTGGCAAGAGATATACTAGATAAATTACATGTTCGCAGACTCATAAATTTAAACAGGTGCTTTTCAATGCAATATAAAACATAAGCATGACTAATTTGGATGTTGAGTTACATTATTTAATTAGGCTTAACGTTAATTTAAACTGCAAAGAAATAGTATAATTATCATGTAATTTTAATGTAAGAATAAACTATCTAAGTTTTCTTATAAGATGAAAATTTATATAATCTGAAATCATGAATTTGATGTTATAGTAGTATTATTTTGATTAGTTTAATAATGTTCGTATGGCGTACTACTTTTAAGTTTTTTGAAATGACACTGGCTTGACCTTACACAGAGATATACCCCTAACTCCACACACTAGCTAGGCATTAGTAATGTTCATTCTTTTCATGTGGATTAGGTGGCAGTAGTCCCTTGATTTCCTTTCTATTGTTCTTAGTATCAGTTTGTCATTCGGGAGAATATTCCTTTCAACGAAGCTTTGACAGTCTATCAATAATTGCGTGATAGCCAATTTGTTATTGAAATTGATTGTCCATGCACTACTTCCAATTTTGCTAACAATATATTCTTTTATCTGTTGAAAGTGCGATTTTCGAATGTGTCTATACGCTGGGCAGCTTGTTAGAAGGTGTTGAAGAGCTTATTAATCGAAAAAACACTGACAACGCCATGGCTAAATACGAAAAAGACAAACAACAGCACACATGACACAACATAAAAACTAAAGTCTAAAATGTAAAAGTTTTACTATTTCGATTTCTGTGGTATTCGGTGTTTCGTGGTAATAAGACGGTCCCCAACTACGCGTTGTCACAGTGATTTGGTTTGGTCATATTTAAGACATGTTCGCCTTTCATCTGCCTTCTTTTGTCGATGAACACTGCGTATTTATCATGCAACACTTTAAATTACACTAAAATCCAAAGTTCACGGATTTTATACTATTAAACGAGAAGACCTCATTTTGGGTGTCGCTTCTCTTCTTTCCACAATAAATTAATCAACACGCCTCTGTTTCCTATAGGTACAGTGCATAGTCGCATTTGTCATCCATTCATATGATTATTCAGATTGAGTTATTTTGGGAGAAAAACGAGAAAAAAGGCATCCGGATATTGTCCCGTCATTGGGCGAAATTTTAAGTCAGATTAGACTTCCGGTTTGCGTTTTTCTGTATACTTTGAACATACATTTACTACGAATAAAGTGTATTTTAATTCTATCTGCTATCATTTTCAAGTTTACTATCCACGGCGGTCACAGAGTTTATTAAATGGAGAGGGTGTGTATACTACATGTATATCAACTGACCATCGATCGATTAGTAAACTTGGAATTGAAAGTAAATACACTTTATTTATATAGCAATGAATGTTCATAATATACAGATAAGCGCTAAAATTATTCATGTGAACTTTTGATACCTTTTCTGAAATTCTCCAGTCATTAAATCTTTTACAAAATTCATTTATTACAACAACAAAAAAAGATGTGGTATGATTGCCATGTTGAGACAACTCTCCACATTTCGAAAAACAAATATGTAACACATAAACAGAGACATATAATACTTTTATATGTCTCTGACATAAACAATCAGGGGTTAAAAAATCCACTAGCCCGACGCCCGGGACTACAGCATTTAGGCCTCGGGCAACCAAATTTGCAACCAAATATGCCCGACGGACTAGTGACAAAAAAATCTTGGCGTTTCTAAAATAGAACGGTGAAACTCCCCTCATCACTTTTCTATCTAAGCCAATCAGATTCGACTACGTCATCAGAATGTTAACTTATTTTGAACAAGTTTTAAAATAGAACAAATAACTCTGAATGGATCCCGATCTTTCAATATCGATGTATCAGTACAGGCTTTATATGAAACCTGATTGCACCTCCTTCTGAATAATTTATTGCAATATAAATGTGAATCCTTTTTGGCAGCAGAAACCTGACTTTTGTCAGATATAACTTTTGAAACATGTTATGGACGCCATTTTGTTATTGTTTACATACTGTAAAGAAGCCTCCAGAACCATGATATGATCATTAACAGTCTCGGAAAACTTAAATAAAGACAACAGTAGTATACCGTTGTTCAAAACTCATAAATCCATGGACAAAAAACAAAATCGGGGTAAAAAACTAAAACCGAGGGAACGCATTAAATATAAGAGGAGAACAAGTACACAACACTAAAAATGTAACACACACAGACTGACAGAAACGGACTAAGCATCAGACAAAATCCCACGAGAATAACATTTATATAATCAAAACCAAAAACATGAATTTGGGATAGACAAGTACCGTGACACGTATTGTCGCAATGTGAATTTACACTAAAAATAAGAGAAAACAAACGACGCAACGTTAAAATGTAACACACACTAAAACGAACAACAATATAACAATGGCCATCTTCCTGACTTGGTACAGGACATTTTAAAGGGAAAATGGTGGGTTGAACTTGGTTTTGAGGCATGCCAAGCCTTACACTTTAATGGTAATGTTAAATATAACATTGAAATGACAACATACAGGACTACAATACAAATAAATAGAAGAACATATTAGACAAAGAAACACATGATTGATAGATAACAAAAAGCAAGTCCAAGTGTTCCCGAGCATAATCCCAGATAGCTTCTATTGTATCAACCTACCTATTGGATTTTTTGTGAACTTTTTCTCGTCCTGATTATGCATGAAATATTTGCCACTGGACGTTAAGCAACCAACAATCAATCAATCGATGTTTAAAGAAATATTTTTTTTTACAAATACAATTTTAGTTCAGTTAAAAGGCCGTGCTTAGGTTGTAATCTATTAAAAGCCACAATTAGCTTTACCTGTAATAAATGTAAATATGGACATTACTGAACTTCGATTCTAAAACAATTATAAAAGATAAAAGCTATTGATGGTGATATTTATTCACATAAATATTAGTGGTTATAATTTTATAAACTGGTAACAAATATGAGCATTACGTAATTAATCAGCTGATAATTCTTTTAAACACACGCGATAATGTATCTGGTAAAAACCCTCCAGTACTTGAAGACTTGTATCATGTCGGGATTTGGGCAACTAATTATTAACGAATATTCAGTGAATATTCAATTATCAATTACTTATATATATATATCTCCTAATGCCAGTAATTGGAAAGTTTTGAGTATCCAATTTGCAGAAATCTACTGTAAAATGGATAAAAATTGTTAACTTTATATAATTCATTGTTTTTGCAGCAAACTCTGAATTTGTGAGGCGTACTAGGGCTAGTGGGTCAGTTTTGCTGGGCTAGTAGTTCTTCCAACAGGGCTAGTAAAATCATGCTACCAATTAGCCGTGAGCTAGTAAGTTAATACAAAATTTCTTAACCCCTGAAACAATCGACAACCACTGAATTACAGGTTCCTTACTTAAATGTTCATAACATACTAAATGTATGTTCATATTGAAATTGATAGAAAACCAAAAATTGGGAATTTTGGAAATGGAGAAGGAGGGATAAAAAAAACATTTTCCTGTCCCCAATAACCTATGACTTATGATACATTTGCTGAAATTCTCCAGTCATTCAATATTTTACAAAATTCTTCCAACAACACTTTACATTCTTTAAACTACGGTCTGAATGCCCGCGATTTCGCGGGTGTGTTCTAGTAAATTATAAAAGTAAAATTAGATCACTTAAGTTTTATTCAATAAAACAAGAATGTGTCCATAGTACACGTATGCCCCACTTGCACTATCACTTTTCATGTTCCTTGGACCGTGAAATGGTGTCAAAACTTTAATTTGGAATTAAAATTAGAAAGATCATATCATAGAGAACATGTGTACTAAGTTTCAAGTTGATGTGACATCAACTTAATCAAAAACTACCTTGACCAAAAACTTTACACTATCATTTTCTATGTTCAGTTGACCGCGAAATTGGGATCAAAACGTTAATTTGGCATATACAATTAGAAATATCATATCATGGGGAACATTTGTACTAAGTTTCAAGTTGATTGGACTCCAACTTTATCAAAAACTACCATGACCAAAAACTTTAACCTGAAGCGGGACAGACGGACGAACGGACGCACAGACCATCGTAGGTTCGGCATAAAAAAGCGGGACACCACTGCCTCTACCTCATTATATGTGCAAACAGTTCACATCATTATTGTTCAATATAGACGGTTTCACTTTCTTTTCAGTTAACTGGACTGATTTGTGAGGGGGAAATACATTTTTCTGTTAACCTGTTTTGGGATATTTAAAGGTGTTATTAACTGTTTCAACCTACTGCCTGTTCTCTGTTTTGTAAGAATTGACAGTGTTATTACCTGTTTTATATAAAATGGGAGTCATGTTATTGGATATTTGACACTTAAAAGAGGGACGAAAGATACCAGAGGGACATTCAAACTCATAAATCGAAAATAAACTGACCAAAATAAACACGATGGCTAAAAATGAAAAAGACAAACAATAGCACACATGACACAACATAGAAAACTAAAAAAATAAGCAACACGAAAATGTTCACTGTTTTTAACTTTATCTCTGTTAACTGTTATTTGCAAAGAACATCAAGATCCAAACTGATTACATTGAATTTGCCTATACGGTGTTCCCTAAAAGGAGTGACATACACAGCATTTAAAGTAACAGTCTGTGAAGTTTATTTCTCTCCCCTATGTAATTCATCCCCCGAGTAGCAGACATGGCTTCGTCTGATCAGGAGAAATGTCAAGAAGTAAACAACAATATGACATAAACATATTTGAGTGCCTTATTAGTTATATTGATCCTGGACACATGAATGCAGTTGTCAAAATCAAGAACTAAAGAGGGTTAGCATTTCCACCAACCCTCCACTAACTTTCACTCTGCTATTCGCACGTGCGGTGTATTAATATCCTTGGATGTATCACCGTATTCCTATGAAGTTCAAGATCAATATCATTCGCACAATAACAGAACAGTGTGGCCTTGCAGAGGAGGCAGCAAAACGAGGACTTGGTCCTCATATAGATGTAAATTAAGGTAGCAAGACTACATAAATGTATAGATGGGCCTAATGCACTTTGCGTATTTACCCAGACTACTTGGGAGATTGAGATGAGAGAGATGTTGACCGGAGTATCTTGTGACACCTTACAAGGTATAAGAAGATTTAAACATGGTTTTAATGATTTGAAATAATGACCAGTTAACTTTTCCAGTTCTTTGTAAAAAAGGCATGTAAGCTATAATAAATCATATGATTAATGACATTAATTTGACCTATAATAATCTATGACTCATCTATAACATGAACATGTATAATGGTTTACAATGATTTACTTTTTAAAAATTGCGACTTGGATGGACAGTTTTCTAATTGGCACTCATATCACATCTTCTTAAATCTACAACAATTAACATTACCAGAGGAAGCTCCCTTTTGATTTTTGAAGCGTTTCCATTATCATGATTATTCATTTCCAAGAAATTGGAGTCAGGACTGAGGCTGGTTGGAACCCTTCACGAGTTAGTCATCTTTCTAGTTATGATATATTTTTTTATCTGCATTGTTTACAGATTTTTACAAAAAACAAAACAGTACCAACAAGAAGTGGAAGAATTGTCAGAGTTTCTGTAAAAGGAGAAGGTCCAGTAAGACCCCTTTTTGGCCCCAAAATACAGCAGTTTTAGAAAATTGTTAAATTGTAAACTTTTAGTTATTTATTGGACAGTAGAATGCTTCTGCTACATAAATATGGGCTGTTTTTGACAATACAATGCACACATATCGGGTACTAGCACCATAAAGTCATGCTAAATTACTGAAATCTTCATAATTCTATCATTTTAGTTAAATTTAAGACGGTTTTCGTGTAAAACGGAAGTGGTCGCATTCGTGTTCATCCTTAATATTGAAATGTAAGTTGTATTTTATGATAAAACATAACATATATAAAGGTTAAGGATGAACACGGATGCGGCCACTTTCATTTTTGACAAAAACCATCTGAAAAGTTACATTTTTCAGCGTATTTGGTAGATTTGTCATATTTGAGCTTGTATCGGATCGTTTTTAATGACTAAATCAGTTAAAATCTTCCACATAAAATTGAGACTGGAAATGGGGAATGTGTCAAAGAGACAACAACCCGACCAAATAAAAAACAACAGCAGAGGGTCACCAACAGGTCTTCAATTTAGCGAGAAATTCCCGCACCCGGAGGCGTCCCTCAGCTGGCCCCTAAACAAATATATACTAGTCCAGTGATAATGAACGCCATACTAATTTCCAAATTGTACACAAGAAACTAAAATTAAAATAATACAAGACTAACAAAGGCCAGAGGCTCCTGACTTGGGACAGGCGCAAAAATGCGGCGGGGTTAAACATGTTTGTGAGATCTCAACCCTCCCCCTATACCTCTAACCAATGTAGAAAAGTAAACGCATAACAATACGCACATTAACATTCAGTTCAAGAGAAGTCCGAGTCTGATGTCAGAAGATGTAACCAAAGAAAATAAACAAAATGACAATAATACATAAATAACAACAGACTACTAGAAGTTAACTGACATGCCAGCTCCAGACTTCAATTAAACTGACTGAAAGATTATGATTTCATCATATGAACATCAGGCACAATCCTTCCCGTTAGGGGTTTAGTATCATACCATCATAACATATATGAGAAGAAAATAACCCGTGTCATGCCAATAACTGTTTTTAGAATAAATGTGTTTAGTTCCGATGCAAAGACCTTATCAGTGACTCAATATTATTCAAAGGTTTTGTAAGTTTCTGGGGTGAATACTGACACCTTTGTGCTTTATAAAGAATATTTCCATAAAAAATTGGATGTGAAATACCTGAACGTATTAGAAGTCTGCATGTTGAGCTATATTTACGAATGATGTCTTTATACCGATGATAAAATTTAGTAAATGTTTTGACTAGTTTGTGATATCGAAAACCCTGGTGTAATAATTTTTCAGTAATACATAAATTTCTTTCGTTAAAATCTAAAACATTGTTACATACACGAGCGAATCGTACAAGTTGAGATATATAAACACCGTAAGATGGTGACAAGGGAACGTCACCATCTAAAAACGGATAATTAACGATAGGAAATGAAAAATCATCCCTTTTATCATAAATTTTAGTATTCAGCTTTCCATTAGTGATATATATATCAAGATCGAGAAAAGGGCATTGGTCATTGTTAGTATTAGCTTTATTTAAAGTAAGTTCAACAGGATAAATTTCATTAATATACATACTGAAGTCGTCATTATTGAGAGCCAAAATATCATCCAAATATCTAAAAGTATTATTAAATTTGTTTATCAGATGTTGTTTCGATGGGTCTTTGCTTATTTTTGTCATAAATTGTAACTCATAACAATACAAAAACAGGTCAGCAATAAGTGGTGCACAGTTAGTCCCCTACTTGATTCAAATGAAATAGACACTTAAGTGTTTAAAAAGTGGTCAAAATCTTTCGTCAGATGAACATGAAATTTGAGGCCAAAATCGGTCCTTACCGGACATACTCCTTTCAATAAGACAGAAAACTGTTTAATTAAGTTATAAATATATATATGACTCTTGTATAAGTCGTATAAGACAACAGTAGCATGAGTCGTCTTTGTAGATCTTTGCATTCTAAATTCATATCTGGTAATCAGAGCGAAAATAAAAGCATAAAGATGACAAGTAATGGTCAAACGTGTAAACATGCCATGGGGTTTATCATTACAAGGCAAACAGTACAGATTAATGAACTCATGTGTTTTGAAAGAGTGCGCATTTACACCCGCCGTTTTGTTAAAAAAGTTTCCCATAGTCAATCAGAACAACCAAAATACCTTTACAGATCTTAAAATTTTTCACAACTGTTATCTGTTATTATGTAAAAATTGGTGTTAACTGTTATCAGCATTTTATTTTTGCTGTTAACTGTTTTCCCTAAATATGAGAAGTTGTTAACGGACCCCCCCCCCCCCCCCCCCCCCCATTGCCCCCCTCATTTATGATTTCTGCAAAATGCATGTTCTGTGGGTATGCAACCTATAACACATATCGGTAGACACTTTCTGAATTTTGTCTAAATCGGTACGACTGTTGATCTCAGTCAACACAATGGTACTATCATTAAGCATTTAACCTATATCTGATTTTTTTTTAAATCTCTCATCCTGATGTGTCAATAATAGAGATCGCTAAGGCCTTTATATTACAACACGACTCTTTCTTCTGCATGTCGTTGTAATGCAAGACAGAGAAGTCAACAGTGTGCTATGTTCTCATTAAATGACATCATGATGTTCCACAGCACCTGCATAAAAAGATTCTTTTCCACGTTTATTTAACCCAGAGAGGTAAGCCATTAAGCCATTAGACTAAGTATGCACCTTGACATACTATTTGATGTAAACAGGTAACGTCAAAAGTTCCTTGTATACCAACGAGTCATACCAGACACGTTGAATACAATTTCACCTCTCAAATGAATTTTACTATAATTGGATGATTTATATTCACTCTGCAACATTATAATTTCCAATTTATACATGATTTGTAGGTGAAAAATATAACTCGCGATATTATTTAAATTATACAGGTAACGTTAAAAATATATTTCTTTGTCTTTACTGCAATAGTATATGTATAGTACCAAGTCAAGAATATGAGAGTCATTTGATGTGTTTTGTCTTTGGTTTTGCCATTTGATTAGGGACTTTCAGTTTTGTATTTTCCTCGGATTTCAGTAATGTTGTGATTTTACTTTTGGCTAATCTTGATTCTGTCCCTTCTGTTTTCAACGAATGTAATAAAAAGTCGCAGACTTAAAGTCACGGACTAAAAGTCAACAATTCAGTTTTCTTTTGATTTTTCTTTCAACACGAAAACACTAATTTTAGAAATTGTTTGTTTGTTTTTTCTTTAACTAGCATTTACAAAACCACTTTGTTATTTAAATTTATTCAATAAATCTAAATAATGATCTGATAATTGTTATGAAAAAAAAATGTCAAAGTGGTTTGTAACTTAAATGGCTTCATAGACATTTTAGCGCATTGATAGGACATTTGAGCGAAAAAGAAATCTGACGTTGTAGCGCCAAAGTAGATCCATTTTAGCAAAAATTATAATTGCCTTCGCCCATTTTAGCAAAATTTTTTCAACCCATTATATAATAAATAAAAAAAGTTTAATAGACAGCACAATATAAAACATATGATGTTCATTAACATACAGCACTAAATGTCTTAAAGGTTTAATCAAATGTTAGAAGTTCGTTCTAGCCTAGATTTTATATCCTAGAGAACGTGCGTAATGGGTTCTGGATAAACTCCATATTCAATACTGTTGAATTGCATTAGGAACTGTTCTTTCTCTTTATCTTGTCTAGATTTTGGTGCTCATTCGTCTATACTTCGTATTTTTATATATGTTGTATTTCTATTATATTCATATAATTGGCAACAAATAATTTGTATCTTTTTGTCCTGTGACTCTTTGTCCTATCAAATTTGTGACTTTATGTCCTGTGACTTTCTGTCCGTTTACCGTTTTCAACACTAGACCGAAAGATGGTTAAAAGGAAGTAATTTTTTACATAGGCGACAATGGTAGCCTTTTTGTCATTCCTGCGTTTTCACTACATTAAAACGAATGTTGAAATCTGAATAATCAAAACCTTTGGTGTAATTGACAACTACAAAACCTTGCTAAATTTGGCCCGGACAATGTTTCTCGTCACAGAGTTTTCTCTAAATTTCTAGCTATTTCTACACCAATAGCCTAAACTCATTTCTCACTATTTCAATTTTGATATCTAATTACTAGGGCAGCAGGAAATAAATGTACTTCTACCTATAATCTTCGATGGAAAACATAGCTGGCGCCAATCATCCTTATTTACTTCCCTTTAACCTATTCTGACAAGTATCGAAATAAAATCGGGCAATCTTTACATTACCAGATTGCGTTATTGTCGATATCGAATAGAGTAAAGATTTCGATCACGGTATAAACATAGTGTGGGAACGGAGCTGTACGTTTTATTTTTTTTTTATTATTTGGCTATTCGGGAGACTTGTCAAGCGGGGCTCCGACATTTGTAAAAACAACAAGTTTATGAATGTAAGTTTTGACTAACGCACACGGTACAATACTAAGTTTCTGCTTCAAGATTTGATAACGAAATCATTTTACACATATATATATGGACCAATGAAATGTAAGCGACATATACGGGCAGACGTTTTCTATTAAACGGTTGAGCTCCGAGTAAATCGCTCAAAATTCTTCATCAACAGCGAATAAAATTTCCAGAAAAAATATCAAAATGATAATCATAACTACACCAGTTTTACAATTAAGCCTTTGGTGATATATAGTCTTAACCATTCGATAACGATTGATTCAGTAGAAAATAAAATAAATTAATTTTCTTGATGTTGGTAAATTTATTGACTACAATCGCTTGCTCGCCTGCTGTACAATCACTCGGAGCCTTTCTGTACAATCACTTTGGCAAAATAATGAAATAAATTGCACATTTATTTCATTGTCTTCTGTTTCTTCACTCACTATTAATGTATTAAATATATAAATAAAAGTGAACATAAATGTGGTCATTGTTTTCAATCAGGTACACCATTCTAACGCACGCGTAGTTTTTCTATACCAGAGATACATAAATCGAAGATCAGTATACAAGACAAAAACGTACAGCACACATGATAACTAATATCGATTAAAAAAAAAAGCTCGTCACACAAAATTCAGTCAATAAAGTCATTATAAATTGACTTTATAGTTTTCGGAATTGATTTCAACTTTGACCACAATATAAAAAATGCGAAGATTTCTTCTGATTTCTGTGACAGCTTATATTTTATATAATAAATAAAAAAAGTTTAATAGACAGCACAATATAAAACATATGATGTCCATTAAAATACAGCACTAAATGTCTGAAAGGTTTAATCAAATATTAGAAGTTCGTTCTAGCCTAGATGTCTGTGACAGCTTATATTTTATACTTATAAATATTACGTTATGCACGAACTATAATTGTCACTGGACAATAATTAAGCACCAATCAATCAAATAATATTTATTTAAATATACATATCATAATACTTTACATGGAATACAATTTAGCGTTCAATCTTTAATCTTTTACTAGGATACACATCATGGACGGAAACGAAATTTTCTAATGTATATATTGCCAACTGACGACACGGGATTTGTTAAGTGCAGTATCATGAGATGCAACGTGACCCTTGTAGTTCCAAAGGGGAGCAAGCCCCTTATGACAAAAGTAACACTTATATTTAAACACCTCATGTGATGTTTATACATGTAGAAACAGTCCGTAATTAGTTTTGAACATTTTCCCACAAATGCTGCAAAGTTGTGTTTTTGGTGTTATTTAATGTCCAGGGGCTTGATATCCATGTGGCGTTTCAAATTTCTTTCGTAGTTGCTTGGGAATTGCCAAACGTTGCATTTAAACTCGTTTTGATTTTTGGTCTCCACTTCAATCTTTACAAGCGATTCATCAATTCCTTCTATATCAAAAGATCCATCCATGGTCAATTTCTAAAAAATTGAAAGAAACAAGACATTATTTTCATTGCATGATTTATGTGTATTCAAATCAAATAGGTAGGTATGATGTTTTGTTTTCAATAATCTTGATTGACATCTAGGTAAATTATGTGCACTATGCACTCCGGTTTACATGTTAAACGTTTGTTCATTGTTGAAGGCCATACGGTGATCTATAGCTGTTAATGTCTGTGTCAGTTATTTTCTTATGAAGACTGTTCCATCTCATTGAGACATAACTTGGGAATGTAACCAGTATATATACATGTGCATAATGTTTACATTGAAATCTGTGGTAACCTTTCATTCGAGGTAGGGGTAGTTAAGACAATTGGTGTTAGTTTAAACTCTGAAAAATTTAGGACATATAAACGTTGAAAATATGCCGCACAGCCCTATATTTTAACCTTTGAAAACAATTGTAGTGATAAACTTTCAATTCTAGGATAAGATTTTTTTCAAAACTTCATGTAAAAGTGGCACAGTTTAAGCCGTAAAAAGAGTTCCTATGGGAAATTGCATTGCCAATATTTACAGAAATGCAACCTGAAAACTGATTCCAGGAAGATGCTTTTGCAATTTTGAGCTACTACTCTTTTAAGGATTACAGCTTGAATTACAAAGGAAAGATGTTCACCGACAATTCAGATAAATTTAAATTCACTTTTATAATGAGTATCACACACACTATTTCGCGGATCTGCCATGTGCTGAAGAGAAACTCTAAAGAAATCTACACGAGACAGCGTTTAAGCTGTATTTGTCAAAACATTTAGGCATTTGGGTCCTCAATAATCTTCAACTTCGTACTTTATTTGGCCTTTTTAACTTTTTTGGATTCGAGCGTCACTGATGAGTCTTTTGTAGACGAAACGCGCGTCTGGCGTATATATAAAATTTAGTCCTGGTATTTATGATTGATGAGTTTAATTAATTCATGAATATTCATGAATTAATATTTTCCCGCGCTATTTAAACTGCGTTATTTACAAATGTTTATTATTTTAATTAGGTAAAAGCCCAAGAGTATCGAAAGAATGGGATTCTATGATATGCTGAATCTAACTATGGATTTAGTTTTTGATGATTGGGCCCCGTTATCAAATTGTTCAACATTGAGGTCAAAAGAGTCCAAAATTTAACGTTTGATATCATCAAAAATTGAATTATTGGGGTTCTTTGATATCCTGAATCTAACCATGCATGTAGATTTTGGATATTGGACCATAAAAGGTGAATGTCAATTTTTTTTAAGTTCTTAGACCACATTTATTCCGTGTCAGCAACCTATAGTGTGTCAAATATTTGATCACACTCCAAATTCAGAGCTGTAATGTTGTGTCATCAAAATTAATTCTTGGGGTTCTTTGATATGCTGAATCTAACCATGTATTTAGATTTTGGGTATTTGACCATAAATGGTAAATGTCCAATTTAAATTTTGTTAAGTTCTTAGACCACATTCATTCTGTGTCAGAAACCTATTGTTGTGTCAAATATTTAATCACAATCAAAATTCAGAGCTGTCATGTTGTGTCCATACTTGCCCCAACTGTTCAGGGTTCGACCGCTTTGGTTAATGTTGTATCAAGCTGTACATGTGCTCTGCATTTTAATGATATTGCTGAAAAGACGATAAATTAGTTAAAAGCATCAAAACTGTGAATAAATACATATTTGAAACAATACACGCCTATAACCAATTCGAAATAATACACATCTACAGTTGCAACCTTTCCAGAGGTACTAACCAGCATTCCTAATAAAGTATAACACATTAGTTAGTTTCAGTAAAGGTATAGTTCGTTTTAGCTGACCACCTTCAGCAATTCCACACTCGAAGAAGCAGTTCATCCTTGATGCGCTTGCTTAAAGGACGATTACCAGCAAACATACATTTCTTTTTTTACCCATTTCTTTAAGCACAGTTCTGACCACATTTTAAAAATGTCTTGTTTCGACGGGTCGACACATTTCTATGTTCACTTGATAAAATTGTCTGTTTCGTTTTAGCTTTGATTTTATCTTCAAGATTGCATTATTTCTTTCAATGCATTCAGTTTCAACAATAACTAGACCTTGGTATTTTCCTTCGACTTGTTTTCTTGCACATATGCTCAGTTTGAGTTGCCTAATAAACATTTCATTTTCAGTAGCAGTCCAAATTTCCACGACCATCATCCCGGATAGTCCTGAACATGCACGAAATTAAAAAAAAAAATATGTTTATGGCCTAGCTGGCCCAAAATAAAATTGATATATTGCACTGTAGCTGAAAAAAAAATTATGCTGTCCCCTGCTTCAAAAAAATATTGCACTGCTGAATTTGAAAATGGAGAAACTAACAACACTAGACAGTGAAACAGCAGATTATAAACATCTGTCCAGTCTACAGAATGATTAAGATAAGATTTCTATTTTTACATGATCACTTTTTGTATGATCCTGTAATAGTGTTTGTTCCAGAAATATTTAAAAGCACTCCGAATCTCCCGCATATATGTTACTACATTAAGACCATACTTAAAACTACTATTATAAACATAAAATAGTCATTTTATAACAGGAATAGATATGTATCATAAGCAGTCTTTAAAGAAGCCCTGATTGTGTATGACACAGACTTGGATCTTTGGGTCGATTCCCTTCTTTCACTGTTATCTTTCCATCGTCATTCCTATATTGGTCAGCCCAATTGACCACAACTTCGTTTTCCTTATCGTTGAGCTTTCGTAAGGCACGAAAACTGTCCTCTTTGTTATTATAAAACTCTTTTCTAGCTCCTTCGTCCCAAGTGCTAGATATTTCCTTGTGTAATCATGTCATACCGTTCATCTGAAGAGTAAAGCTTCTGATTACGAATCGGACCCACAAGTTTAAATATTGTCTCTATGTGTGTAACCTCATGTACGCCTCTCTGGAGAGATCCCTAGCTGCATCGACGGTTTTCTGATGTGTACGTCGATACATATATTTTTTGGCATTGTTCAAGTAATGTCTTTTCACTGTCCATGACGTAAAAATGTGTTTTCATAATCTTTCAATCAGTTTAATTGAAGTCTGGAGCTGGCATGTCAGTACACTGCTAGAAGTCTGTTGTTATTTATGTATTATTGTCATAAAAGAGCGATGATGTGTTGTTCAATTTATTCCTTCTCAACTCTGATAAAAATAACAGACCTGAATGGGCCGATGTGGCTTTACACGATGTAAAACTTATGAAATACTGGTCTCAGTGGGATTGCATTGTACTAATAAACAATGTGTTGTACCGAAAGTGGATAAACACTACCATTGAAGAAAGTAATTTACAATTCATAGTCCCTGAAATCTGGAAAGAAAATATTATGAAAATGTTACATGATACCATACAAGTTGGCCATTTTGGCATACACAAAACTGTAGCCAGAGCACAGAATAGATTATATTGGGCTAATCATAAAGACGAAATAACCAAATGGGTGCAAAACTGTATTGTTTGCAATTCATTCAAACAACCTGCCAGAAAAGCTAAAAGCAAAATGAAACAATATAATGTGGGTGCTCCAATGGAAAGAGTTGCCTTGTATATAATAGGACCCTTACCGATTGCATATAAAAATAACAAATATTCTTTGATTGTAACAGATTATTTTACTAAATGGGTAGAAGGCTTTCCCATGCCAGATATGGAAACTACTACCATAGTTTATAATTTATTTCACCATTTCTTCTGTAGATTTGGAATACCTTGTCAAATGCACTCAGATCAAGGGAGACAATTTGAGTCTGGTTTATTTAAGGAACTTTGTGCTAAGTTAAAAATTGACCAAACAAGGACTACATCATTTAGGCCACAGAGCAATGGTCTTGTGGAGCGTTATAATAGAACTCTTGAAAATACAATAAGTAAATACATCAGCAAAAATCAAAGGGATTGGGATGAGCAACTTCCCTGGGCTTTAATGGCTTACATCTCATCAGAACATGAAACGACTAAGTTTTAGTCCTAGTATGCATATGCTAGGCAGAGTAAAACAATTGCCAGTTGACTTGATATATGGTCCCCACCCCCAGAAGATTGAATATCCCGACGAAACAGTATCACACAATGATTATGTTAAAAATATGCAGGAAGGCATATGGAAAGTGTCTGCTAAAGCACGACAAAAATATTTCTAAAAATAGTGACAAACAAAAACGTCAGTATGATGTTAAGGCACATCAGAACGCATACAAGACAGGCGATGTAGTATGACTTTATACTTTTAATCGAAAGCCAAAACTGAGTCCTAATTTACAAAGGAATTGGGATGGGCCATACTTTGTTGTAGAAGTTATATCGGATTTAATATATAAGATTAAAAAGACAGCAACGTCTAAAATGCAAATTGTGCATCTTGATAGGCTAAAACCATTCTTTGGAAACTGGGTCAACGAACAAGAAAATCAAAGAACTGACAATACTCTTAACACTGTGGTTGCCGATGGTATCTGAAAAACAAATAAAATGTGTTTCAAATTCGTATTTGAAATTTGGAAGTTAGTAAATGTGTTTGAATAACTGAAGAACGCATTTTGTGTGTTCATATATATATTAATCATAGCGAGGTTTATTGCTGTGTGTTAATAAAAAGTAATGTGTTTCATTTTTAAATAGAATGAAAAACAGAAATTTAAGTATAAATACTTACCAAAGTATGCAAGCAAAAGTATGGGTACTGATCAACTGTGCTGCGTGTTAAAATTGAATATATTCTCAAAACAGTATTTTTATACTTCAGATGACTTTCTTCTGCTTTCACTGTGGTGCCCAGTATAACCTAAGGAGTCAATTAACCAGACATGTTAGGGACAAACATCATAAGAAGATGATGCAGTGCAGATTTTGCTCGTACTTGGTACCTTCAAGTAAGAGGTTCCGCTTGATGGAACATGAGAAGAATGTTCACAAACATATCATGAACCCCAGAACTAAAGACAGAGAACTCATAATACCAGAAACCCCGACCAGAAAACCAGTGCCAACATCTTATTTCCATCCAAGACAAAGCTGCACTATCACTAGGCCAAGAACACCGCCAACAACACCAATACTGACAAAATCTGTAAAACCTTGCAGTATTTCTTTGGGAATTGAGGATTATAGCTCCCTGTCACCAGTTAAGAAAATCCTAGTTGATCTATTTGAATCGCCTATTAGACAGTATGTGGAAGAGCTCATAGAAGAACCCATTATGGTATCCGAGCAACCAACTACAGAACCATCCACAGCTACTAGTAATATGAGGGATAGTAGGCATTTGGAATTGCCTACTATTGGGGATGAAGTCTGTCCTGAAGACAGATTTCAGGCCCACCCTCCCGCTTCCAGTGTTCCTATTAAGCCTCCAAGTGCCTGTTGGTAGCTGAGAAGGCAAAGAAGACGGGAAAGTATACAGACAGTATATTGCCAACAGGATATGGTTGTGTAAGGAAAGACGAATCGTGTATTTTGCCCGATGGAACAGTGTACAAACTGTCTGCTATCTGGATACCAGATACATCTTTTCACAGTTTGAAGTCAAAGGACACACAGACAGAAGAGCTTCAACTTCAACAAACGTCTACGCAAACTGAGGATAAGTGGGTTGTGCTTGCAACAACAGCCACCCAGACGAGGAGAGTTGTCAAGATAGAGACAGAGGTTCAAACAGAAGATTGCAGAATAGTAGTAGAAAAGGAAACAGAAGAAGAATTAGATTTGGACATAGAAGAAGAGTACATGGACTTTGATTTTGATCATTAGAACTGTTTTTTTATATTCGGACAATTATAGGCTTTTAGAAATTAGTTCATATTTAAGGTAGAGTAATTAGCAAAATTTTTGGGTTGGGTAAAAGATTTTAATAGTTTGGGAACGGATTGGTTATATTTAACAAATATAAATGAAACTTAAATGTTTCATTCCAGTTTACAGTGTTGCTAGTTGAGAGTTTGCATATTTGTATATACAGTGCGTTTATTTATTGGATTTATTTGAATCAATTTTGAAGAAATGTGTATTATAAAGGTATTATATTTATTAATGTTAAAAATACATTTAGTAAATCAATTTGTCCAAACAATTTTTTTTAAGAAGGGGGCAATGTAACGGATTTCGTCCTCGTTGTTCAACAGTTTGTGTCCCCTTCCCCTTTTCACTTTTTATGAAAAGTTAAATCTCTGTTTAACCGTATTGAATACTCACAATTTTTTGAATATGTTTCCTTTTATTAGAATAAGTTATCACAGATATTTAAGACTTAATCACATTGTGTTATGAACAGTAACTTGAGCAGATAAAAATAACGTCAAGTCCCACCTGAAACTGAGTCGCCTTTTTATTTATTTTTGTACAGTGTAAATACAGAATTTCCTTATACTGGACCTACCTTTATATATTTATTGATGATTGTATTGTGTTGTTTTAATCTCTAAATATACTTATATTGAGTGAATTAGTTAACCTGGTCAAGTTTCTAGAGACTCAGAGTCTCTCTTTTTCCTTGTAATGTCCGCCATGTTTACTGGAATCGCTTTACCGTAGACGTGCACTGTCGTGAACGGCAATATTACGTTGAAATAGTCTTTCGAGTCGCTTTTGACGTCAATATGAAGTCTTATAAGTCTTTTTGTTGTATATATATTGAACAACCATTGAGCGCGTTAGTCGTGATCGGACTAACGTGGCAAAAGGTTGCTTACAATCACAATTCTTTCTTCACTGTAACTTACAATTTGAGTCTTGCACTTTTAACAGGTAAGGAAATATTTTGTCAGAGTTTTACTTTATGTAAAACATAGATTTATAATTTTATAGTATAAGAGACTCTAAAGATTAGCATGTTAGAAGTTCATGGACTAGTATACGTTGTTACGCATATATCTTACATAAGAACTGAAAGCAGTGATCGGGAAAGTCGAGCGCCATGCGCCGATAGCGCATCTTTACAAAAAATGGCGCATAGAGTCACGTATGCCAGCGCCGGAGTGGCGCACAATATTTTTTGCGTCGTTTAGACATCGCAAGTTGAATTTCCGATTGTGTTTGAAAGTTTCGTGTCGCCATGATTTGTGTCCAAAACGGTGTTGTGTTTTGCTCCAAAGATAGGAGCACCATAACATTTTCGAGTCGTCTCGGGCGTTTTGATTCATGTCCACGATAACAACAGGTGGTATATCTGATTACCAAAATGAAACATAATCAAGAATGTTTTAAATATTTCAAAGCAAACAACTTTAAATCTGTAAAAGTTAGCTTGTAAAGAGTAGAAATTTTTACAAATTATTAAATTTAAATCAAACTCGCTATAATTTCAATTGACCCGGGGGCTTTTTATTAAAATATCGAAATTGTCTCTATAAAAAGGCGCTTAACTGTCCTTGTCAACTTTTGGGTCTTTGGTTTAATTTTAAAATTTTGTAAACATGCCTCCAAAGAAACAGCGAATTGTGGTTTTGCCTGGACAAAAAACATTACTTTCTTTTGTTGGTCGGGATAAAAACAATAATTCAGAAAATGCAGAGGAGTTGTCTCAAACATCCAACACAAATACGGACATTACGGAGGAAAGTATAGCGGTCGACGAAGACCCAAATGAAGTTGAACATGACAACAAACACGACGATCCCGGTGAAGGTACTAGTACTACTCAGTCTACTGCTGTAAATAAAGATTCCCGAAAATACCGCCCTGTTTGGGAAAAATTATGGCCCTGGCTATTGTATGATGGCACGAAAATGTATTGCAAATCTTGTCAAAAGGCTGGGAAGAAAAATTCCGTTGCATTAGGCTGCACAACATTCAAAACAAGTACTATGTCTAGACATCAAGAGACACCTGACCACAAACAAGCAATATCAACACCAATACATCAGCAAGAATTTACTAAATCATGTAACAAACTTAACAGTGCTGAGGATGAAGTCATAATTCTTGCAATGATGGCAGTTTATTGGTTAGCTTCAGAAGATTTGCCTCTTAATAAATATGAATCAATGATTAATTTTTTGAAAAAAGTAGGAGTCACTTAACTTGAAAACTTAAAATTCAATGACAGAATTAATTATGAAAGTTATTATTCGGCTACAGAAATCCTTGATGCCATTGATTTGGAAATTGAATCAGAGATTGATGAAAAAATTTCAAAATCGCCTTATGTTACCATTCTAGCAGATGAAAGCACTGACATTTCTAACAATAAAAAGATTACCATTAATGCAAGGATTATTAACCCAGAAACATCAATTCCTGAAACTGTATTCCTACGGAATAAATCTTACTCCGATGGAACTGGTGAAGGTTTGACCTCGGTTATTACAGAGGAAATGGCAAAACACAACATTACTAATGACAAACTAATAGGTTTTGGCTCTGATGGAGCAACTGTAATGTCAGGGTCTGATAAGGGTGTTAAAGGGCGGTTGATGGAATTAAACCCACATATGATACACATTCATTGTATGGCTCATAGGTTAGACTTTTGTACAAGCCAAGCAGCAGAAGGTGGTCAATTAATGAAACATTATCAGGAATGGTTGACTTCTGTATTTTATTACTTCAAAGCTTCCCCAACAAGAGAAGGTGAATTACATGAAGTACAGTCAGTACTAAATTTACCAATATTAAAATGCAAAGAGATACATGCTGTCAGATGGTTATCCTGTTTTGAGGCTGTGCAGGCGGTTTATCGTAGTCTTGATGCTCTCATTTCATACTTCCATAAAAAGGCAAAGGACCCAAAGGCAAAGGGCTTATTAAAAAAAATGGCAACAACTAGTTTTATATATATCACTTATATGCTGATGGATGTACTACCAATAGTGTCGAAGTTATGCTTAACCTTACAAAAGCAAGACCTTGATGTTGCTGTTGCAAAGGTATGTACTTGACAAAGTATTTATTGTTTTGACCAAATAATATTTCTGTATGATGGCCATCATCGACCATTTAACAATTGTTTTTTTATATGATGCCAAATTAAATGAAAACAATTAATATGAGACTAGTTGCTAACTACTACATTTATAATCTATTATTATTTGGTCTCTGTTGTGACTGATCTGTTTGACAATCATACCACATCTTCTTATTTCTTTACTCAATTGTATAACTATTATTTTATGAATAATGGACTTTAATCAATAATATTTATTAATATTTTGCACATTCTTATTCACTTCCAATATTTGTATACCTTAAAAAACTTATGCTTAAAACGTCTTCTACTGATTGTAGGTGTGTCTTGACAGATGCAAGAATGATCTTCTGCAGTACAAGGAAAATACCCAGATTTTTCCAACTCATTTGGAAAACTTTGATACTGATATACAGTTAATTGATGGCCATCAAGAATTCAAAGGACACATTCTGTTTAAATCCAACACAAATTTTAATGCATTAAAGAGTTCTTTTGTTAACAAACTCTTGGACAATTTAACTAAAAGGTAATTAAAAGTTATTATAATAGTTCCAGTTCTTACAAAAACTGAAATTAAATCTAAATTGCTGATATACAGTTGTATATATTAATATTTATTTATAAACTAAAGTACTAGTAGCAGTCAAAAAACAATATTCATATGATCTTACAATCATATTTTATTGTTTTATAACATTAACATCAAAATAGTACTCATTCAGTCTTTACTTTTCTGTGTTGTGTTTTGTAGACTATTTGTTTGGCCTTTGATATTATGTTCGAATTTGAACAAATCTTTGGTATATAACCTTTAGCCTCTCTAGATCATTCAATCAAAAACTATTTATTCATTTCAGGTTTCCACAGCAAAGTCTCATGAATAATTTCTTTGTTCTGGCAATGAGAAGCATCAATATGGAAGATGATATTGACAAGTTTGGTGTAACAGAAGTTGGTGAACTCCTAGACCATTTTGGGAAAGAGAAGGTTTTAATTTTAATTTTGATTGATTGTTTGATTTTTCTATAATTTACAATCATAATATTATGACATTTCAGTTGACTTTCCTGTCAACAAGAATAATGTTTGACATACATGTTTTTTAAAATCCAATCTGTGTCAATGTGATCATCAAAATTAATAAAATGATCCAAAGTTAGTGTGACTAGTATGTAAGATAATAAAGCTAAAGTGATTTTTAGCTGTTTACAGTTCAAAATTGTTATAAACTTTATTGTTATCCATTTCAGGTGCATAAAGGAAAAGTGTCTGCCCCCATATTTGATAGGGATATTGTATTGAAAGAATGGAGGGAGGCAAAGCTAATTGTAAAATCACTCAAATATCCAGTAGACAGAATGAAGCATATGTGGCAACTTCTGACTGTACACCACACAGAAGATCTACCCAACATCATTAAGCTGGCACAGATATACCTTATTATTCCTTTACACACTGCTGACTGTGAGAGGACATTTTCTATTCAAAATCAAATATTGACCCCAAAAAGGAACCGTCTCAATCACGAACAGTGTGACAAACTTATAAGAATAAAAATTTATGCATGGCAAGGGTTTGGCACACCATAACTTTAAATCCTTACTTGAAAGGTGGCACAAGAAAAAGAGAAGACTCTTGAAATCAAGATCTAAATATTCTAGTCAATTAACCGAAACTTATATGTCTAGATCAGCTAATTATAGGCTGCTATTATTAACATAAACAATGTTGAAAGCTCTAGTCTCTCACCTTTATCCAGTATTTCATACAAAGAAAGATATGGTGTTTATCTGTTTAATTTTATTTTGATACTATCTCTATGATGGTACATGTTGTTACTTGCACATTGTTGTATTGTACTGTATTGTTTGATGATTGATATGTTTATTTTAAGTTTCATCATGTTATGATGTCTTCTCTAAATAATAAAAGTTAGTCTTGTCATATGTTGTTCAGTTGAGTTCTATACTATAGACTAGTAAGTTCATAGGTCACGCACATTTTAATTTCTAAATGATGTATCATGCATCATATGATGAACAAATACAATGTTAGTCTTTTGTCAGCATGAACTAAGACCTAAATTATCATTAAATTTACAAAAGCAAAGAGACAATGCAAATTAGAATCACAAGGTTAGTACCTCTTTGCTGAAACATACATTTTTGGGGTTTTTTTTTTGGTTACAAATCAATGGCCCATTCATTTGACAACAAGGCCCATTAAATCTCAAAATGGCCCATTAAATATTGTTTTGGGGGGCCCTGGGCCCATACTGAAAAAATCCTTCCAGATCACTGTGAAAGGAGACAAAAAAGACCAATAAATAATTTAAAATGCATAACCCCTGTTGCATACCAAATATATAAACAAATCGTAGTATACACTTACACGAATATATCAATTATGCATATTAAAAGACATTTATTACATTAACAACGTTCAAATTACCTCTTTGGGCCATTAACATGTCTAAATTTGTTTAGCATAGTGGATAGTTTACGAGTCTGATGTATCTGGGAAAGAAACGACCATTTACTATTAAGTTTCTAATCGTAATGTGTAGCTCACTCCTAATCAATGTACAACGGTAACATGGCTCCCCAAAATTAATGTTTATTTTTTTCAAAATATCAGTCTTAAAATCACTATACTACCATTACTGGACATCGCATCCTAAATGTCATCAAGCTCCTCGGTTCCCCCTACTTCTAATATCAGCACTAACTTCTGAATTGGCCTTTCTAATTAATTCCTGAAGAGGTAACTTCCTTCTTCCATTATTGTCACTTTGAGCACCTATCGTAACCCACACTTTTCTAACAAGTCCATCCTCATCTACGTGTGCTGTGTTTATCTTCCCAAGATGCCACTGATTTCGTGCGGCTTGTTCATCTTTGATCATTACTATATCGCCGACTTGCAAATTTCGTCTCGGAGCAGTCCACTTCTTTCAAGATTATAGATTAAACAAATACTCCTTTCTCCATCTATTCCAAAACTCGTTTGCTAAGAACTGAACTCGCCTCCAGCGTTTTCGAGAGTAAATATCACTTCTTTGAAATTGTCCATGCGGAAGAAGAATAATCTTCGACTTATCGTAAGTATATGATTCGGCGTTGGGGGTTCCTCTGATAAGGGATCTTTCAAGTTGTCGAGAGTCTGATGTATCGGGGAAAGAAACGACAATTTACTATTTAGTTTCTAATCGTAATATGTATCTCACTCCTAATCAATGGAATACAACGGTAACAGTATAGGGGAGGATGGGATCTCAAAAACATGTTTAACCCCGCCGCAATTTTGCGCCTGTCCCAAGTCAGGAGCCTCTTGCCTATGAAAGTCTTGAATGATTTTAAATTTTAGTTTCTTGAGTAAAATTCGGAGTTAAGTATGACGTTCATTATCACTGAACTTGTATACATATTTGTTTAGGGGACAGTTGAAGGAAACCTCCAGGTGCGTGAATTTCGCACTGCATTGAAGGCCCATTGATGGCGTTCGGCTGTTGTCTCTTTGACACATTCCCCATTTCCATTCTCAATTTTACCTATAGCAGCAACTACAGCACTATCAACATCATCATGTGTTAAGGCTACAAGATTAATGAAGCACCTCTGTTTCGTCCTGAGGAGGTTGAATACTGACTTTGTACCGATGCAAAAAAAAAAAAGAAGTTTAATCACAACCAACCAAGACATGAACGAACGATAGAATACCAGTGACAACTCAAACTAAAAAGTAATTCAGGTCGATTGAAATATTATACTTGACTTGAATAAATTATTTTTGGTCGGCGTATATTAAATTTCTGTAAATATACAGCAATTAAAAAAATAAAATTCACGTATTTTCTAATATTAGATAATTCACAGAAGGAAAAGAGATAATTTCTAGACTCTAGACGTGAATAATTCACCTTCATATTTTTATAAGATGGATTGGCATTAATTTATTTACTGTGTATTATGAGAGTAAATAAAAGAATTATGCTTTAAAAAATATTATATATGTCACTTCGCAAAATATTTATTAACTGAGACAATGAGATTGAATAAAAGAATTATACTTTATATTATTATATTATGTATTATGATTAGATATTATAGGGAGATGTGATATGAGTGCCAATGAGACAACTCTCCATCCAAGTCACAGTTTATAGAAGTAGACCATTATGGGTCAAAGCCTGATTCAGCTAGTGCAAGTATTTCCTACGTGTGGCAAACTTTACCATCTCCTAAATGTGAAGAGACGACTGGTAACATCTGTAATCTTAGACCGCAAGCGAATGCTAGCCCGAGAAAAGAAAACAACGCATTACATTCTGGTATGAGATGGATAGATACCCGTAGATACTCGCCTATCAGTCGATCCGACTATAAGTCTGTTGCCCTTTTCAGCTCCAAATTCTGAGGATTTAGTCTTGACCCTCGTATAAGTCGGACAAAATTTTGACATTTTTTTTTGCAGCTGACAGTTACTGAACGCCGGTAAAACCAATGCAAATCCAGGAATTATATTCATTTTCTGCATGAATGTTTGTTTGGTTTGAATTTAATTGATGTTGATTATGATAATTTATATAGCTGTTAATAATAAAGATGTATTCATTCCTGTTGTTTTGTTCACTGTTTGATTACAGATTAGCCATGTGTTGTTTACGTAATGCATCAATGATTTTGTAGGGTATGACTAACAACCTATTGTTTGAGAAAAGCTAACATAAACCAATATGAACCTGAAAAAATTACAAGTCAATCAATATTTTTCACAGCACACATTACTCAGTGTTAAAGGAGCATGAACACTTCATAATTCTTATTATATTGTGATGATTAAAGGATTAAAAAAATTAAGTGAAGCTAATCCACTTTATCTTAAAATAACTCCAACTCATTAGTGTCATCTGTTCACCTATCACTGATATTTTTCACACCTTTAGTGAATACAACTCTTTGTCTCTTAATTAGGGGTTATCAATGGATTATATTGACTTGCCAATCAATTTTGTAATCATTGAGTTTACCCGAGACATTTTAATGAACAATATTTTTATCTTGGGAATGAATCTTAACAATTATTTTTGATTATTGTATGATTTATAAGTATTGAATTTATATCATGATATCACAATAATGACACAATAACTCGGCTGAATACATCCTTCTACATAGTTGGTACATTGTTATCTCTTTTTCATTTTTTGTACTTGGCTCTTTCTTTTGGGTTTATGCACAAACCATTTGACCACGAAAATCAATACACAAACCGGAAACAGTCGGAAATTCAACACAAATTGACAGAAAAATGTTAGCAGAGAACAAATAAAACACAAAGACAGTATTGTACTCATTTATTTTCAACAAAACCTTTTAATCTAGGGATTTATGTAGGTTTGGCAATCACCAACGTAGTAATGACCAGGAAATTCACTCCTGACCACTTTTCTCGATCTTCGATTTTTCCTCTGGTCGCTGGATCTCGCTTATAAGTCGATACCCCTTTCTGGATTCTGAATTTTACTCCCAAACTTCCGACTTATAAGCGAGTATCTACGGTAGTCAACTGACACTCCGTCATATTGAACAATACTACTTTTGATGATTGACTAGCTATCATGACGACTATCATTCAAGGAAAAGGTAGGGCGAAGTTGCTTGAAGTATACCCTGAAATGCATAACCAATGTTTTTTTTTTAGAAAGAATGAAGATGTATAAAGAAATAGCTTATGGCAAACCACACCACAATACCGAGCAGTATGCAACGCACATCTAACAGAGCAGCAGCTGAAATGGTCAAGCTCAACAAAACAGACATGAAACAAAAACTTGAACAAGTCCAAGACGTCAAAGAAGGAGAGGTGTATCCGAAAAAAAAAACTAACTGTGGATGCTAGATTCAACAGCAACACAATTTATAGTACAACGAAACCAGTTAAGCATTCACACTTGGTATTGAAACAGTGACAGACAGAAGGTTTATTGCAATTGAGCAGAATGAGATGTGTTTGAGAGGGGCATAGCTTAGAGGGTAAGCTTTTCCAAAAGCATGTACAGCAAATGTATACAGAGCTGCTGCCCTGTCAGAGTTTGAGAAGGGAAACCATCTAGGACTACAGAAATTTCTCGTACAGTATGTGACCACAGACGGAGATGTTAAAGATGTCATTGAAACTCTAAACCCAATGTGGAAGGTAGAAAGACCGGCAAATCCAGTACAATTGGGACACTCTCAATTCAGGGTCTCTCGATTCGGTAATGTTCCATTGAAAAGCAATAGAGGATTATAGACAACCGAAGACATTGTTTAGCAAAGATATCAAGTGCAGATGCTCCATGATAATAAATAAACCGATTGAAAAGTACGACATAGACATTGATGATATAACTAAAGCCTTACTAAAAGTTCTAGATGTAACTCTTCGCTAGTATGAGTGTGACTACACCCTTTGTCGGGAACATTCCTTTGTCTCCTAAGGTGATGCTGCCCAAAACTGGGAGTCTGTTCATCTGACCTGTCCATATACATTTACCAAATCACTGCCCTGCAAAAGGATAAAACAGACATTTAAACTAACTAAGGCAGCTGTTGAAAGTATGAAACTGTGTGACAATACAAACAAAAATGAAGGAGTTCACACAGCAATGAGTGTAAATTAGCCCAAAAATGTAATTTACTCCAAACGTATGGAAGGACGACTTGCTTCAGGAGTACATATAAATAACAACATGCCGGGAACTTCAACCTAACTGATATGTTAGAATATAGGAGTATACCTTTCAACACAAAGTCAACTTTACCTGTAGAAAATCGACAAGGACAAATACAGTCAGGATTATGAGTTAAATAAAGGAGACTAAAGCAGAATGCAGAAAAGCTAGCTGATCACAAGACATGGGGCAAATAAGACCTTGAAAGACGCGGACGTGTTTTCCTAAGCTCCTACTGATATTTATGGATTATACATAACAAGTTAAATACCAATCAATACATTAATTTTTGTACTTTTATCATTCGAAAATAATTATGAAAAATGTCATCAACAAATATGAATTCAGAATTTAATAGACAACTGAAGACATTGTTTAGCAAAGATCTCAAGTGCAGATGCTCCATGATAATAAATAAACTGATGGAAAAGTACGACAAAAACTTTGATAATATAAGTAAAGACTTACAAAAATTTCTAGATGCAACTCTTCGCTGCTATGAATGTGACTACACCTTTTGTCGGGAACCTTCCTTTGTCTGCAAAGATGATGCTGCCCTAAACTGGTGACGTCGGTTCATCTGACCGGTCCATATACCAAATCACTGGCTTGCAAAAGGATTAAAACTGACAAATTTTGCTACAATCTTAAATGAAACGAACAAAAGCAGCTGTTGAAAGTTTGAAACTGTATGACAAAACAATCAAAAATGAAAGAGTTCACAGAACCATGAGAGTAAATTTGACCTAAAATGTAATATTTTCTGATATTCGTGAATTATACATAACAAGTTAAATACTAATCAATACATTAATTTTGGTACTTTTATCATTCGATATTAGACCGGTTAAACCAGTTAAAGTCGATAAAAATGTTACTACTACAAACAACACACATTTACAAGAACCTCAAATTGAACATAATAAGACCATCATATCCAACATTAAACATGATGAAAATATGAACAATATACAGGCTAATACAGTGGAAAATAGAATGTCTGCAGTAGTGAAACACTTACGAAAACCTACACCATATATAGAAAATCGGAATAAATCCTTTAGAATACAGAAAGTTTTTTAGACAATTTCAGGCAAGAATTATCAAATTCGTTTTGTTGTGCTTTTTCAGATAGTGTTCTTGCTCTAGCACCATCTGCATATTCTGATTCTGAACTAGTCGTTTCTTCCTTTGCATTCGTGACTATTATATATCTTTCCAAGAGATGATCAAGAGATCTATTTCAACGCTATTCGAGAAGAAAATAAACAAACACAGAGGTCAAAAAGCGTAATTAGTAAACGATCATCGCAAAGGTTAAAAGAAGAACAAAAACGAGTTGAATAAGGGACAAAATTGGCAGCACTAAAACGAAAGAAAAACATTGAGTTAGCCAAGTTAAAATGTTCCAAAGGTTCCTCGGTGTATTGTCCTGGATCAATACAATGTCTCATTTTCCACTTTTGCCTACTTTGTGGTAAAGGCAAATACTCATGATTCCATCTCTTCTGTCAAAATTTGACACTGCTATTTGTAGACAGGTGAAGTGCTATCATTCAGTTTTAATTTATATAATTTTTTTAGTTAAAAAATGCATCCATTTTGAAGATGAGATATAGTAACAATGAGCAAATAGTATTTATCATTTGTAGTGACTTTCTGGCAATAAAGTTTGTCCTTTCTTTTTTTTAAATTTAATGTACCAGCCTCTTAGACCCGACACCACAAATTACTCCTCTAATTGTTCTTAATATAGTTTTGTCTCATTTAATGAAAATTACCTGTGTTTGTCAAATATTTTGAGTGTGTAATTTACAGTACAAGTCTTAAAATATATCTACGTCAAAGAAAAGTGCAGGTTTACATCTTACAAATTTAGCCAATACACATCCATACCCCTATGGAAAAGTCAAGAGATGTTCTGGAAACTCTAAATATAACCTTTTTGCACTTGGTTAAATGACTCTTTCCATCTCAAAATCAGTTGAAATAAAACATTTAAAACTTCATTCCAGTTCTCTTCTTTTTTTTCCACTTTATAAAAACTTTAATCAAGGGAACTATATTCGTGAACAATGAAAAGTGGGGTCATTAATTGTGGTTTGGTGCTGCCTACTATTTAACAGAAAAACATACAACAAATGAAGTTTTTCACGACCTTGACTAGCTAGCTAAATGGACAGAAACTCTCAAGGACATCAAGTAACAAAATTGATAGGTAAAAAAGTCACAGGACGTAAAGTCAAAAATAATTTGTTGACAATAGTTTGAATATATGAGAGTGAGATCTAGATTTTTTTTCTTTTGGTAACGTATACTTATTTTTAAGTTTAGACGATTGTTCACAAGTCTTGATGAATGAAAATTTATTCGTGCAAAGAATGTTTTTCTTGGTAGAATGAAGCCATTCAAATACCAAACCACTATGACAATTTATTTTCATAACAAATATTAGATCATTATTGATATTTATTGAAATAATTTAAATACAAAGTTGCGTCCTATACAGAAGTTTAAAAAAAACATTTTTTAAATTCAGTGTTTTCTTGTTCAAAGAAAAATAATCTCAAAACTCAATTAACGGCTGCGTTCAGGGGGAGTTTGGTCAGCTTGGCAACCCGCTTACCATGATAATGGAGTACTGTTCGATGAGTCTCGGGTGTAGTATTAACGATGACATGAAACAGTATCAGGACCACTGTCGTAGGACAGTAACATGGATTGATTGTTGGTTGCTTAACGTCTAGTGGCAAATGTTTTATGCCTGTTCAGGACGAGAACAAGTTAACAATAAATACAATAGGTAGGTCTTGTCATTATAGAGGCCATTCGGGATGATAGTCTGAGAAATTTGGACTACCACTGGAAAATGAGGGTATAATAGATGGTAAACGGACAGAAAGTCAAAAGGACATAAAGTCACAGGACATAAAGTCACAAATAATTTGTTGACAATTGTTTGAATATACAAGAGATATCTCATGAAAATTTACTTTATGTTACATATGTTTATATTAAAGTTAAGGAAATTTATCATTATACTTGAAACATTAAGATTTATTAAATTTTAAGCACGCTAAGGGTATATTTCTTGGCACCATGAAGCCATTCAAGTGCCAAGCTACTTTGACATTTTGTTTTCTTCACAATTATTTGATCATCTTTGATATTTATTTTTTTTATTTTGTCTACAATGTTGGTTTATTTACAATAGTTCAAGAAAAATACAATTTTTTTTTTTAAAATAAGCAATTTTTATTCAAAGAAAAGAAATAATTGTGACTTTGTCCGTGACTTTATGTCCTGCGACTTTCTGTCCTACATTCTGATAGATAGGGACAGATATTTTGCCTTGCAGCAGGCCACCTACCGACCAGTATAATGGAGATCCATTATTTAACACCTCGGATACAGCCCTGGGACGTTAGTCGACATAACTCTCCCCTGTCCGTAATGGGTTTTAGAATGTATGCTGACGCGGGTTTGGCAGATAATGCCTAACATCTTCTGGTTCTGTACAGCGTTGGATTTAGTCTAGTCTGTCTACAGAATCAATCTAAACAAATTGCAACAGAAAAGATTTTTTTAAATATCATATGAGATTATCATAGCACATTACTGTTAAAAAAGTCTAACAAAATCGTACGGTCGGAAATCGGTGAAAATTGAAAATAAAAATATCGGTGATGTGCCTACCGATTCATGTCAGAAATGGTCCGCCATATTGACAAAGGGAGAAGACTCTTACATATGTGAATTTATAGAAAACAACTGAGAAGATGATATCACTGAAAGAATCGCTAAAATAAATTTATATTATAATAAAAGTATGCTGGTAAGTGTTTTTGTAACATACGCTTATGTTTTACGTGTATTTAGATATTCGGAAATGCGTCAAGAAAAGAATTAGACAACAAAAGTTCTTGACGCAGGTCAAACGACAAAGATCGCTATATTTTTGCTTATTTCAAAAGCAATAAATAAAATCAACTACCTTTACATAAAATCAATTAAATTTAAAGTAATAAAGTCCAAAATATAGCAATAAAAATAATTTAAAGGAACGTAGTAAGACTCGTCCCTAACAAAAACAAAAAGGTATGGAACGCCAAATTATCAAAAATGGATAGTCATAATTGCAATTTTGTCGATTTTGAACTTATTACTATAGCCAAAGCATTTATTTTTACCTACTATTGCATTTTCTTCAAATAAATAATTTAAATAATTATTTTCTTCCTTTATTAATGAATAATTGTCGAAAATGAACTATTTTGTAATTTATTTCAGCTTTGAATTCACTTGAAGAAACCTATTAATTCAGTGTCATGATTTTATTGGAGCTAACCAGTCACTGTACTAATTGTTTAGCACACGGATAATTTCTATATCAGGTAATATATTATATTTTTCTGCATTTCCTATTTCAATGAAAATATTTTATCACAATGGAGTCAAAAATATTTGCGTATCTTGTACTACCAAAAGTCAATTCAAACCAAATTCAAAATGAATGGTGAACTAAACAAATGTACGGAATAAGCTACAATAAAACACAATCGAAATTTTCCAAGTAGGGAAAACATCGAACATAGTATACTTTTTTAATGCTTTATAATAAATATTGTACTTAAGTTCAAGCTGCTCGTTTCTGTGTGTACTTTGTATAGTTTGTCTTGTTTGTCTTAATGTCCTTTTCGTTTTCTCTGACGCGATTTAAGCCTATTGCTGCAATTTCTCTTGTCACCCTTTTTGACACTTTTCAAATAATGCATTATCTTCAGTAGTGCTAGAATTCATAATAAATTGAGAAATGGACAAATGAATTACAGTGTATAGACACACTAAAAAAGAAACATCACACGGACAAGAAAACATTATTCATTTAGAGTCGATGTTGTTTATTCTTGTTGTTCTGAATAATATTTTAATGTGTATTGATATGTTATATGACATATATATAATGATTAAAATATACAACAACAAATGATGTGTGAACTAATTCTTTTCAGCTACATCTATACCATGGAGAAATGTATTGTGTGCCTAAAAGATGACCACCCAACAACGCTGATCAAATTGCGACAAAAAGGATGTCTTGGAATCATCAAAGCTAGCCAGGAAAGAGGAGACTGTTTGTCCGCATCAGATGGTAATTTTGTCCATCAACTCTGCAGGAAAACATATACCAATCCAAATGACATAAAGAAATACAAAAAGAAAAACTTGTTCTGAGAGAAATAAATACAAATACTCCAAAATTACGATCAAAGTCCCATTTTGATTTTAAACATCATTGTTTATTCTGTGGAAATGAAGCAACGGACTCAAAGAAAAAAGACAAAAATGTATTTCAGGTTCGAACTGATGATTTTGATAGTCGCATACAAGATGCTTGTGATCTCCGAAATGATGATTGGGCAGCCGAGGTACGCGGAAGACTGGAGAGCGTAAGCGACCTCCATGCAGCGGATGCTGTTTATCACCAGGCATGTAGTGTCAACTTCCGCACGTGCAAAAATACTCCTGTATTCCGTTCTCCAATATCACCAGACGCAAAGCCTGAAAACAAAAGAGGAAGGCCAGCTTTGCAAGAAGACGGCTTCTACAAAATAGTCGACTTCCTTAAACATCATGACGACGAACAGATTTCTATATCAGATCTTGTTGAAAAAATGGACGAGATGTGTGATGGAAATGCTTATAGCCAGATGTATTTAAAGAAAAGATTGAAGCAACATTTTGGAGACGAAATCATTATTACAGACATACCAGGTAGAAAAAGTGTTGTAACTCTACGAGAAACCGTGACTTGTATTCTCCAGGACTATTACCAGAGACCAAGCAATTTAAATCCAAATGACGAAAAGAGAGCTTTGATCAGAGCAGCTGCCAAACTGATAAAAAGCGACATCCGATCTGTAGATACCACAAAGTCTATCTAAACAACTCCAGCCAACATTGCATCAGTTGATAATAATCTATCATACTTACCCGACACCTGCTGTTATTGCTTTCTAATATATTTTCTGAGAAAGACCAATCAGTGAAAATAGCTTCCATAGGACAAACAGTAATGCAAGCCTCGCGACCTCGAGCACTTATAACACCACTTCAACTCGGTCTAGGAGTACAGGTCCATCACAACTTCGCTTCACGATTTCTTGTGTCCACATTGAACAGCTTAGGATTTTGTTCCTCATACTATGAAGTCCAGAAGTTTGAATCAAGTGCTGCAGCTGTACAAGGAGTTGACCTTCCAGGTGATATAAGCAACAGCTTTGTACAATTTGTAGCAGATAACGTTGACCACAACACAAGAACGATAGATGGCCTCAACACTTTTCATGGCATGGGCATAATAGCTGGAATTACGCCTGGTACGAAGAGAACACAACCCATTCCTAGAATAGCTTTTTCTACTGATGAAATAAAGGCATTAGCAAAGATAGAGATCAAATATTACAAACCAATCAGATCGTATGGCTGAATTAAGTTATGCTGAGTTGAAAAACCTAAACACATTGGATAAGACTTTCCGTCTTGATCTGCTGTCGGTTATTGTTTGGCCTTTAAAGTATCCAATACCAATGTGGTCTGGCTTCATGCAGATGGTTCAGACGGGAGACTACCCAGGTAAATCATCAGTTTCATTCCTGCCTATGATAGATTTGAATGCTTCGGACATGACATGTATTTATTCTACATTGAACTTCGTCGCCAACCAAGCAAAGCGTTATGACATAACAGCGATCTTAACTTTTGATCAACCTCTGTATTGGAAAGCCTTATCAATTGTTGAAAACGAAAATCCAGGAAGCACCTTGAAGTCTATGGTTTTACGATTAGGACCATTCCACACAGAGATGAGCTTCCTCGGCTCAATAGGGAATCTTATGAGTAATACTGGTTTGAAAGAGATGTTAGAACTCATATACGCTCCGAATGCCGTCACGCATATCCTTAGCGGAAAAGCTGTAGCTAGAGCTTTTAGAGGTCACATGTTGGTGGATACAGCACTTTATTGTTTGTTGATTGCAGAAATATTTAATATTGACGTATCTAAACTTTAATACATTTTATTTAGAAATTTATTTCATTTTTTTTGGGGGGAGGGTAATTTTGGGCTAATTTCGATGATAGATAAATAGATTTTCCTTACAACAACTGTTTGTTTTCTTTTTTCTATTCGCAAATAATTGTAAATACTTGTGTTTAATGTTTTTACTTTAAAGCTGCCTTCAAAATAAAACGTTTGAAAACAGCCATATATGAATCTCAAACATATCGGTTTTTTTTGCATTTTTTTGTGATTTTATCATTAAAAGGGATAATTCTACCAATTAATTCTAAGTGTGGATTGTAAATTTTACATCGGAAATGTTCTTTGTAGTTATTTTAGTCATCTTAATTCGTTTTTGAGATTTGATTGGCTAACATAGTACCAAAATTTCGATTTTCAAAATTTTTTCACAATTTTCCTCGATTTTTGGTTTAAATCAATGTTTTTAGCCCAAAATGGTGATTTCCGATCGTACGATTTTTCTAGACTTTTCATATATGATTGTGTCATGCTTTGGTATTATAAAACTGTTGAAATCATTTCTGTTGCAATTTGTTTAGATTTTTGCAATATTTGCCGTAGACAGACTAGACTAATTGGTTTCTGTCATCGAAAGTAGCAAGTCGTTAATCCATCTATCAGTTAACCCTCGTCAACGGTAGCGGGTACATGAAAGCTGACCCAGCACGTCCGTTCAGCAGTAACGACTTATACGTTTAAACTGCATAGATTGCACTGGAAATAAACTCATCATAGATACCAGGACTAAATTGTGTACATACGCCAGACGCGCATTTCGTCTACAAAAGACTCATCAGTGACGCTCGAATCCAAAAAAGTTAAAACGCCAAATAAAGCACGAAGTTGAAGGGCATTGAGGACCAAATACCTAAAAGTTTTGGCAAATCCAGCTAAGGTATTCAATGCCAGAGGTAGAACAGCCTTAGTATATCAAAATTCTAAATTTTGTAAACAGTTAATTTATAAAAATAACCATAACAGTTATTATTGTCCTTGGCTGGTTTTTTTAGCCCGTGCACCATGATGGATAGTACTGTTGACAGGTAATATAAAATCCAAAATACTGTGAACGTCAAAAATATTTCTATTCCATAAACTGCATTTGTATGTCTGTGTAGACAAATTAGAGGATAAAAATTACAAAGACCTGTTCAATTTTAATAAACTATCCTTTTATTCATTCATGTTACAATATGAACACATGAAAGAGGCAATTAAAATACATAAAAAAAAGTATGTGCTATTTGAATGAACATATTTGTAAAGGAAAGATACAGCAAACTGTGAACGTCAACATTATTTCATTTCCATAAACTGCTATTGTGAGTCATTGCACTGGCGAAATAGAGGGTAGAAATCAACAAATCGTGGATAAGGTACCATGCAATAACCTGAAAAAGTACATGTACCGAAAGTACATTTGCCAATAATCGATTTATTTGAGCATTTGCACACATGTAAAATAAATTTCAGTTGTCATAACTCGTAGTCTGATTCTATTCCGGACTCGAATCATGATAATTGGAAAGTGAATTATATAACGAACAATCATCTGATATCAAAAGTTTTGAAAACAACTTTTATTTTTCGCAAGCAGTCATTAAATGAGGAAACGTAGCTGACCCGCAACTAGCAAAAAAAATCACAGAAGGACCTAAGAGCTACGGTTGCTATAATTTGGTGGTCTATTCACACATAATCTATTACGGGATTTGACAAACTATTAGCACTTATAAAAATGTATGTTTTGACACATAATTGAAGGTACACATGCGTTTACAGTAAATACAACATACTGTGAACGTCAAAAATATTTCTTTTCAGTCTACTGCATTTGTGTTTTTGTGTAAAACGAGTTTTTGGTTAACATATTCTGTATTCTGTATCAATATAAATTATGCCAATGTAGGCACACCTCCAAAGGAGTTGAATATAATATGAAGCAAACCTATCTCCAGATAAAATCATGAATATTCAATCGAGTATACAACATACTGCGAACGTCAAATATATTTCTATTCCTTCCACTGCATTTGCGTGTTTGTGTGAAAACGAATTTGATGAGATTGTGTTATGTTTAGATGTTTACACACCTATCTAGATCAAATTATATGTACTCCGTCGAGTTCAAACATAATTGAATGACCAGGAATTCACTTAAACATGTCGCTTGGGCTATCATCAATTTCATGAATTCTTGGCACACTTTACAATTTGCTATTTGGATGTGTTCTCGGTGCACTAGTGATAATTGTTTAATGAATGCATTAATAGTAAATAGTGTATGCCCATCAAGGATCCTGTCTTTTCAAAGTGAAATGGCTCTGAAGGGAAACAATGACTTAAATTAACAATACATTCTCAACAATAACATATAAATAAATGCATCCTCCGAAAAAAAGATAAACTGTCTTACGAAAACACAAATAGAAGGTTCCTAAATTTATTGTGCATTCATACCATATACATATCAAATATAATCACATTAATTGTCAACGCTGAATAGTTCAATATTTGTGGGAAAATACAAAAACACAAAACATCTTCAGTCGATTAAAATGCAGATCATAACTTTAATCAACTTAAACTTGGAATAAAGATTACTTATCCAAATATCAATGAAATGCATCAGAAACATTTATTCATACAAGATATTTAAAAGCTACAAGAACATGATTATCTCCCTTTTCGAATATTACAATTATTATCTTTTCTCAAAGTATGAAATAAGAAAAAGATGTCAAATTTATCTATTATTAATGTTTCAATTAGAAATATAAAACAAATAACTAAACATAATCATAATATCAATCACGGGCACACTTCAAGAAATACACCTTGAATTTTATTTTATTCACACGCACACATATATATATATATATATCATACACAAGCTATTACATAGATATAAAGTTTTGTCCCTATCCAATATACCCTCATTGTCCAGTTGCAGTCCAAATTTCCCGGACCATCATCCCAAATGGCCTCTAGTATAACAAGACCTACCTATTGTATTTATTGTGAACTTGTTCTCGTCCTAAACATGCATGAAATATTTGCCACTGGACCTTTAGCAATCAACAATCAATCAATAGATATAAACATGTCGTTCACATGGCATTAAAATAATGTTTTCAAACAGATAACTGACACTATTTTTACACAAGAATTGGCACTTAAGTTACATAAAATATAAACATCAATGAAGCACCAATTTTCAAAGTTTTGAGTACTGTCTATGTTCATTTTTCTATGCACTGGTTAGTGTCTTCTGTTGATGGTTCAGGGCCATTTAAACGCATAGTCTGTTTTTTTTTAAATAGTTCTGCTGTGGTTATGGTCTGAGGGTATACTTTACCCACAAGGAGAATATCTGTCCCTGAACAGCTCGCACTTGTTGGGTTGGCACCTTTTCAGCTTGCCCTCACCAATCAATTTCACTTGAAATCGTACTTTTGTAGTTTCTGCGTGAAGCAACTCGAGAAGTTCATTGAATGGTTTGTTTGACTCTATCGCCTTTACCCACAAGGAGAATATCTGTCCCTGAACAGCTCGCACCTTGTTGGGTTGACACCTTTTCAGCTTGCCCTCACCAATCAATTTCACTTGAAATCGTACTTTTGTAGTTTCTGTGTGAAGCAACTCGAGAAGTTCATTGAATGGTTTGTTTGACTCTACCGCCTTGTCGTTGGTGTGTCTGTGCCAGCCCTCGACGTCTTTGTTTGTCCTGACGGGTCTCGTGAATATGCTCCAGGATGGTACAAGCCAAACGGTGGATGAAAGCCAAGTGTTTTTTCACATGTGTTGCAAGCTCCTTTGTCCTAGCAGATTTGGCATGGTGGCAATGTCTTCTAATGTTGTTGGAATGTGTTTAACAGGTAGAAACGGTAGGACCAGCAGCTTCCTGACAAACTTGTAGACTGTCCTTTTAGTATTAAGCTTTTCATCAACTTTAACACCCCAAGGGTGACTGGGGTATAGAAATTTGGTCACTTGGTCTTCTCCCGACCGGCAGTAAAACGCTTGCAGAAGTGGGTCGTCCGTTTGGCTGTGCGGGATGTATCGCAGTCACGTCCAGTCAGAAGGGGGACGTTAAATCCTATGCCTCGTGTAAAGAGAGTACCACGCTCTTGGCACGTTAAGAACTCTATTACAACAACCTACCTATTGTATTTATTGTTAACTTGTTCTCGTCCTGAATATGCATGAAATATTTGCCACTGGACGTTAAACAACCAACAATCAATAAATCAATCATCAACTTTAGTTGATAAACAGAATAAACATTTTCCAAAACACATTAGGGGATTAGAACAAAACAGACTAAAAGATTGTATTGTACTAGATAAATAACTCGCAGAGCTAACCAAGTGTAACTGCTTAATTTCGATAATATATAGAGTTGTCTCACTGGCAACTATACCACCTCTTTTTTATGTACAGTTCAATGCAATCATGGGAACAGTTCTTAAGATACTATTAGCATGGTATTTAGAATTAACATTCGTATTTGTGTCCAAGATTTCATTTAATTCGGGAATAAAGATAAAAAAAAATCATATATAAAACATTCGTATTTTTGTCTGGTTTGTCATTCAAATCTGGTATAAAACTCAAATAATTCCACGTTTATTTATAAAGTTTACAAAGAAAATCATAAAACATTCGTATTTTTGAATATTTTTATTGGTACGAGTCAACTTGCTTCCACAATTCATATTCACACAGCTTAATATCATCCTCTGAAATAAATCAAACTGTATCTAAATTTGATTTATGAAAATATAAAGATGATATAATAAAATTATATATTTTTTTCAATTGTATGTAATTTTGTTTTACATGTGCATATTTGGCACAACTATAATGTTTGACCTTCGAAACTATTTTGTCCTTTCTGCTGATAACTCCGAATAATTCAAATTTCACTTCATTTGCACTGGGAATGTCTGTCAATCCAAAAATGTTTGATATATTTATACAATTATCAAACTCATTCTGAGTCAAATAAGCTGCTAGGCCTTTGATTTCATTTGTTCTCCCTGTAATTTCAAATATCTTGAGAAAATGTTCTATATCAGTGTGACCAGTGACGCCTACCTTACGAAGATGTCTTCTAATATTGTAAAACATGTGTAAATCACACCACCAACTGTTCCAAATACTATTAGGTTAAAAAGACTTTTGTTCTCTTGAATCAACCTAAGTGGCTGAGTGGTCTAAGAAGGTATCACTGTAATCACTAGCCATTCAACACTGAGGTTATGAAATTGAACCCCGACTCCAATCTTAATTGACTAAGATTGCCGTTTTCTCCGGGCACTTCGACTCCCTCCACTTAAAAAAACTGACCACCACGAAATAGCATAAATGCGGTGCTCATAAGTGGCGTTAAAACCAAAAATTAAATTAAATCTTGAACTTACTCCGCAGATAAATTAAAGAAGCTATTCAAACTTTGTTTCTGATGAAGTATTGACCCTGTTATTGCCGGTTTAGTTCCTATTGATGTGTATTATATAAGTTGACGATGTGTTATTATTTTACACAATACTTTTCTATATTGAAGGTCGTATCAAGTCGAACAACAGAAACGATTTTTGGATTTATGCAACATTGTTCATCTCTGGAATCTGGAAATTAACAATTAATAACCCCATATTTGCCATTAGGTGAACATAAACCTTTTTTAATTTGACATTGCCTATTATAGCCAGGTGTAGAGCTATCATTCAGTTTTAGTCTATATGTTTGAAAGAATGCATTCATTTTAAAGATATATTATTTAGAAAGACATTTGAGAAGTAAAATATTCAAAAAGTTTAAACGGATCCAACAGTATTGACCGAGAGGGCTAATACAGAGGTCATCTCTTTCTGTCAGTGCAGAGAAACATGGTAAACTCTGATCCTGCACGGACGTCGCTAAAAAAATGTTTTTTGTTCCTCTTCAGTTTTCTCCTGTTTAGCAGGATCTATGCATTCAAGAAGTGAACCTTTGTCTGTAATTTTCTAATTTCAAATCTAACAATTATCTTAAAAGCATAAAATAACCAATTAAAAGTAAATATATGGTTTGACTTTATCACTATGAAAATGTATATATATTATATAACTATTCAGGAACGATCCAATTTTTATCTAGTGCAAAGAACCGTCAAAGCGACTGACTGCTTAGATTTGACAGGCCTAGGTGTGGGTCAGTCTCCTTTTCGTCTTCCATAATGTGAAGAGTCTTCGAAATGCCTCTTTGTCCAATTATTTCACTAACATTAACTGTACTGTCAGGGCCAAAGTAATATTCCACTTCATTGCCTTTGTTTTTGCGTAGATAGACTTTAACAGAAGTTTGGTACTACATCCATACGGTTTCCTGCTTTAGATAATGTAAAGGTATCCGACATCCTTTCATTTGCTCATTAAGCTGGCATCCAAAACTGTCCGCTTCTCAAAGACCTGCTGTATGTATGTTCTTTTGTTTTTGGTCTTTACTTGGCACAGGTACTTTTTGCACTTTATCAAAGGAACTAATTTAAGGTTACCATGAATTTATGTGCGATGCATTAATTTGTTAAAAGTTTCGGTAATTTTTTTGGAGAAAATCTCTTAGGAAGATTGATTATTGATTGCACATGAGCACCATTACAAAGAAAACATAATAATCACATCTTTTATTAAACAGCATAACACTTAATTGGATTGTACTTCCAACAAACAGCAGTTTTAATTAACAAATCAACAAGCCTTTCCAAAAACAAGTACCTTACTGTTTTGACTATATAACAAAGATATTGTAACATTGTATTTGAGAAAAAGAAACTCACGAACTCCTACTTGTACGCCAAAGCAACATTGATTTTCTACCACATGCATATGTAATTCCTTAGCATCAATTTGGATATATTTTTTTGTCTTTAAGCTCACTTAATCTTTGCTTAGTTGGATTTGAAATTTTACAGGGTTCATCAACATATCACGTCTTTAGCATGTTCGGTAGATAACAAAAAAATATCACATGTCTATCTATACTTAGAAGTGCTACTGATGTAACATAATTATTGCCTAAAATGCATATTATATTACCTCTTATTCAGTAGTCCGAGATTACTCTGAAAATAAAGGGTGGCAGGTAGATGAATTAACATGAACGAAGAGATAAATGAAAAATGAACAAATTGATACCCAATTTATATAATTCCATGGCTGTTATTCGGCACCAGTAGCGACGAAGCAGCGCATCTATTTTGAATGGGCAAATATCCACTTTTTGATCCACTTTATAATGGGACGAGCTCTAACGTCCCACAGTCCCTTCGACTTTCCTTGGAGGAAGGGATATGTGTATTTGTCCCGTGTAATCTTCAGGGGGAAATTTTTTTTTCAGGCATACATGTCTTGTACCTCAGGAAGACATGAGGACGACCATCTGTCAGTGCCGATCTTCTGACAAATTAGTCAACATGCTGCCATAGCCCATATGTTTAGATTTTTCTGTCTTTTTTCTTGAATTAAAACCAAGACCTCCATTGATTCAACTGTCAGAGTTTAAAGTTTCGATACGGCTTTTTTCAGTTTGTTGATGGCCCTGGTTTTTGTCTGTCTTTCTGCATTTCTGATTAAATTAAAGTTCTTTTTGGTTTTTTTTATCGGGTTTCAGGTTTGCTTCGATAGTTAATAAATTATTGAAATTGTTGTACGGAATGACATCGGATTCGCTTGAGCTCATTCTAATTACGTCTAAAAAAGAAGAGAACAAGTTATTGTCAATTAAATGCAAAATGTCAAAAAGGTCATTTTACCCTACAAATGTTTGTATTTAAAGGGTTTATTTCTAAATTGAAATAGAAGTAAATTATTATTATAAACGGAATTATTGATGTACAAATGTGCAAATGAACATAATACAATGCAAATAAGTTACAGGATCCATGTTGAATGACAAGTGATACTGATGTAGCATAATTATTGCCTAAAATGCAATTATGTTACCTCTTATTCAGCAGTCCGAGATTACTCTGAAAATAAAGGGTGGCAGGTAGACGAATTAACATGAACGAAGAGATAAATGAAAAATGAACAAATTGATACCCAATTTATATAATTCCATGGCTGTTATTCGGCAACAGTAGCGACGAAGCAGCGCATCTATTTAGAATGGGCAAATATCCACTTTTTGATGGGACGAGCTCTAACGTCCCACAGTCCCTTCGACTTTCCTTGGAGGAAGGTATATGTGAATTTTTCCGGTGTAATCTTCAGGGGGAAATTCTTTTTTCAGGCATACATGGTTGTACCTCCGGAAGACCTGAGGACGACCATCTGTCAGTGCCGATCTTCTGACAAATTAGTCAACATGCTGCCATAGCCCATATGTTTAGATTTTTCTGTCTTTTTTCTTGAATTAAAACCAAGACCTCCATTGATTCAACTGTCAGAGTTTAAAGTTTCGATACGGCTTTTTTCAGTTTGTTGATGGCCCTGGTTTTTGTCTGTCTTTCTGCATTTCTGATTAAATTAAAGTTCTTTTTGGTTTTTTTATCGGGTTTCAGGTTTGCTTCGATAGTTAAATTATTGAAATTGTTGTACGGAATGACATCGGATTCGCTTGAGCTCATTCTAATTACGTCTAAAAAAGAAGAGAACAAGTTATTGTCAATTAAATGCAAAATGTCAGAAAGGTCATTTTACCCTACAAATGTTTGTATTTAAAGGGTTTATTTCTAAATTGAAATAGAAGTAAATTATTATTATCAACGGAATAATTGATGTACAAATGTGCAAATGAACATGATACAATGCAAATAAGTTACAGGTTCCATGTTGAATGCTGTTTTATTACCTATAGTTGCTTAATTTTACTGCATGTTGTCTTGGATAGAGAGTTGAGTTAATGACACTCATTTTATTCATTACAAGTTTGATTTTTTTTATATAGTGCTATAAGGGCGAATGTTGCCACACATCTTACAATATGATACCTTATCACCAACATGAAATCATGACCATCCATAACAAAAAGTTGAATCACAGGTTGAGTTACCCTTCTCAATTGAAATCTCCTGCAACATTGAAAGTTGCTCCTGAGCTATCACCTTCGATTTTCATTGGAGAAAGGAGCAGGTGTCATCTTGAGGGGAGAATTTTTTTTTATTTCTGGCATGAACGTCTCTGACAAATTTTGTCATCATGCTTCCATACCCCATAATATATTCAAATTTGGAATTTTTTTCCCCTGGATTAGCACAAAGACTTCCACTGGTTCAAGGGTAAAAATTGTAAACAACACGTTTAATAATTTCATGCGTCCGAAGCGCGTTTCTGCATTTACCTTCATCAGGAACGCTCAAAGCCAAACATGTAGTAAGTGTTTTTAACTTTGAAACTCTCATTGTTGATGGCCCTGGGTTTTTTTCCTGGTTGGAAAATTGATAAGTTTGCTCTCGTGATAGAGGCCTCTAACATTTTTGAAGCACCATATTGCTCATCCAGTCGCCATAACCTCTGTAGACCTCTCGTTAGGTTGTTGGCATTTGATGCCCTTATACTTATTCCACTAAGGTACTCAGCAGATAGATAACCATACAGTTAACTAAAACACCATTGCTCATATTAAAGTTTATTCCTAATTCTGGCATGAATGTATATAGACAACTGTGTATGCAGGTAAAAAGCTGCAACAAGAATGAAAATACCATATATTATTTGGAAAGGCTATTATATTGAACCAAAAATACAACAATAAAAGTGTAGTTTTCTTGCTTAAAACTGACATAGTTGAGTAAGTTTAGTAGATACAAAAAACAGCATTTAAGAACTTCAATATCAAATTAAATAAATGAATGTGAAATATTCAAACTTGACAAATGTTCTAACAGAAACACTAGAAATATACCTCAGACGGGGTTCCTTACTCAAAATATCATAGGAAAAATGAATGTGAATACTTTGCTCTCGAAAAGTTAAAGGTACCAGGATTATAATTTAGTACGCCAGACGCGCGTTTCGTCCACATAAAACTCATCAGTGACGCTCGTATCTAAATATGTATAAAGCCAAACAAGTACAAAGTTGAAGAGCATTGAGGACTTGTAAACGGTCGAGATTCCCACCCCTAAACCAAATATATTCTTTTATGGGGCAAAAAAAACAAAACAAATAAAATATAGTGGGAGTCCCTCTGGCTCATCCCCAACCCCTCATGTTTGAGAACTTGTAAACGGTTGAGATCCCCAACCCTTAACCATAAATATTCTTGTATTGGACAATAAAACGATTAAAATGAAATATAAGGAGAGTCCCTCGGTGTAACACCACCCCATCCTGTTTTGAGAACTTGTAAACAGTCAAGATCCGACCCCTTCTTTTTGAAAACTGTCGAAATCCCCACACTGAAACAACATATATTCTTCTACGGAATAATAAAACAAATCAGATGAAATAAAAGGTTAGTCCCCTAGGGTCACTCTTACCCCTACCTCCTGCCTGTTTGAGAACTTGTAAACTGTCTAGATCCCCACCCCTAAATCATGAATATTACTGTACATGATTTCAAGAAGATTTGTAATACCTAGACGTCACTTGTGCATATCACTTTACTAGACCAGGCCATTTTGTATTGGACTTTGCTTAATGTCAGGCGACCGTGGGAATGACTAATTTTGAGAGCTTTGTTTGGGAGATTTTGTAGCAGCATCCTGTTACAATTATTTCTTGATAATGTTTTTTATTTTTTTAAGTAGGAAAAAAAGTTGACCATGCAATCTACACATTTACAATCTATTTGAAATATTGCAATCTGCTGTTGCAAACTTTCCACGGGTGTTATACAGCACTTTGATTAAAGCTAGATTTTCATGTGTGGAAGGATTGCGCCTGGTCATTAAAGTTTGTTAACCGGGAGAACAACAGGTCTTTGCGTAAAAGAAATCTAAATCTTTGATGAAGGGTTGATTTGTTGCTGGTGTGCAGCAGGGATCTCTTCTTCAACACCTTGTTTTTTTGTGCTTAGCAGGGATCTCATCTGAAAGGCCTAGTTTTTGTATGCCGGTTACTATTTTCAGATCTGGGATTAAGGTAACGTCCGGTGACCCAAGTATCGGGAGGCAAGACAGCCGATGTCTGTGGCGGCAAGTTCAGTGCCACGGATGGCTCAAACGCTGGTGCTTCATGACTTAGCTCTATCTTCAATCGTCAAATTAGATTACTAATACGAGCGCGTCTGGCGTATATATAAAATTTCAATCCTGGTATCCATAATGAGTTAATTTTCAGCACTTGAGCCCATGCCGGCAGGTCCATTGTAGCAACAATCATCATTTCTCTAGTTATTATCACGGTTTGCTGGATGTTGACTTCAATACTTCTTTGAATTAGTCGAACGAAGTGTTCCACCAATGGACGCAGGGACATTTTCAATTGTGGTTTACCGCAACCTGTCCATATCCCACATTTCACATTGAACTTCCTAGTGATGCGTTGATTTTTTAAATAGACCGATTGTTTGGACAATATTTCCGAATGTTTTAGCAAATTACCAAACTTATAACAATTTTCCTACCTCAGTTTGGAGAATTTGGTCAACTCCGACGGCTTTTTCGTAATCCATTCGGAGTATTTGGACAATTCCGACCTTTTTTCGAGGTCAGATTGAAGGTTTCTACAACTTCAACAAATTATTTTTCGAAAAGAATGAGATGAGGAATTTTGAATAATTCTAAACAAAAACAAACGTTTGAATAAAGTGCGGAGAACAGCTTGTTTTTTAACACTTTTGCATGAAAATAAAAAAATTGTAGCTTGGAAAAGTCCAATTATTCCGAACTTAAATTTCCGAACTATCATTTGGAATTTCCTGTAAGATATGAAGCAATAACGTGCGTAATATCATACACATTTTTTTAAGAAACCACGTTTTTATATGTCTTTAAGGATTCGTATCTGTGTGGGCTGAAGTAGCTGAACAAAGAGGACAAGAGAGGAATCGATGTCAAAATAACATTCTAATGACTGCTGTTGACACACATGACTGCTCAGTTAAGCAAATTGGCAACGCAACACCTTCTAGTAAGTCTGCAATGTTGGCACCATCTTTCTCATTTTGCTCTGAGTTTTACTTAATTACTAGATTTAATAGTTTGATGCTATGGGACACACGACTCTGTACTTCCTCTAAAAGGGTGGACCTTTTCTTCTCTGGATAGTATTGAAATGCTGTTTTGGGACACCTGACTCTCTACTTCCTCTAAAAGGGAGAGCATTTTCTTCTCTGGATAAAATTGAGAAAGGAAATGGGGAATGTATTAAAGCGACAACAACCCGACTATAGAGTGGACAACAGCCGAAGGCCACCAATTGGTCTTCAATGTAGCGAGAAACTCCAGCACAAGTAGGCGTCCTTCAGCCGGCCCCTTAAAAATATGTATACTAGTACAGTGATAATGGACGTCATACTAAACTCCGAATTATACACAAGAAACTAAAATTAAAATAATACAAGACTAACAAAGGCCAGTGGCTCCTGACTTGGGACAGGCGCAAAATTGCGGCAGGGTTAAACATGTTTATGAGATCTCAACCCAATATAGAAAAGTAAACGAATAGAATTGAAAGATTTTTTTTATTTTTAAAATACATATAACTTATTTGTCTTTTCTGTATTATTATTTGCATGTCCCATTCAAAATAATTATACCCCCGCTTTAATTATACCCCCGCTTTAAAAAAGGGGGGGGGGTATACTGTTTTACCTCTGTCTGTCAGTCCGTCCGTCAGTCAGTCCGTCCCACAAAACTTTCGTCACATTTTTCTCAGGAACTACACATCCACCCTTTCTGTTATTTGGTATCAACATTTATATATGTCAGCCATACCGTGTGATGCGTTTTCAGATTCATCACTTGACAACTTCCTGATTACCGAACACTTGTATGATTTTACACATGATAGCCAAATTGAAAATTTTCGTCACATTTTTCTCAGGAACTACAATACAAGGATTTCTGAAATTTGGTTTCAGGATTTATATAAGTCAGCTTTACCGTGTGATGCGTTTTCAGATTCATCACTCGACAACTTCCTGTTTACCGAACACTTGTATGATTTTACACATGATAGCCAAGTTGAAAATTTTCGTCACATTTTTCTCAGGAACTACAATACAAGGATTTCTGAAATTTGGTTTCAGGATTTATATAAGTCAGCTTTACTGTGTGATGCGTTTTCAGATTCATCACTCGACAACTTCCTGTTTTTCGAACACTTGCATATTTTTACACTATTAATATTATCCACTTGCGGCGGGGGTATCACCAGTGAGCAGTAGCTCGCAGTTTCACTTGTTTATCATATGAATAACTTCTTGCATTGAACTGGAAATATGACATGATACTGCCACCTGTATATTGGATATCTTTTTTGATCACCTTAATGTAAACTAATAACTGGCATATGTCTGTTGACACTTTTTAAGCAACCCGAAATTAACAGAACTACCTGTAGTGACACAGTTGTTATTTTAATATATATCAGGTAGCTTCACAGTAACAGCCTGTGCATAACTGGCTTTTTTTGTATTCTTTTTTAATCAAAATTAGTATGTAATTATGATACTGTGTATTTGTCATACTATTTAATACAGAAAACATAAGGTTAATAGATTTCATTTCACCAGATGTCAACAAACATAACAATGCTTTCGTCATTTCCCATTTCTATTCTCATAATTAAAACATGCATGTTTAAAAACACATCAAAAGGTTAAATGACCTGCAAATCGTGTTGCGGCCCTTCGGCATACCAACCAAATTGGTGTGAAGGATGCTGAGGTGCACCAAACTGTCTAACTGATATAGAATTTTCATCAATTCCCACAATGGCAAATATATCCTTCAGCGACTCCCCCCGCCAACCTCTCAAACTCTGTGCGTAGCTGCACCAGGCTATACTCCTCCAATGGGTGCCCCTTCTTGATTCTACACAGCTCCCCAGAATTAGCATCAGGGTCCCAGAACTTCAATTTGGCAATAACTGATAGCAAACTCTGCCCCAACATGAACTGTTTGTGCTTTAACACCTGCACTGTGATGGATCAGCCATAATTAAATGCTAAAACAGAAATTTACCGAACATAAATAAATCAGCATTTTTAAGATGAATACCTTTTTATACTTTAATTTAAAAAATATAGTCATATTCGAGAAAAGTATATTAACAAGTATTATTGGAGAAATCCTTTTACCACAGGCACTTGCCTCAGAATTTTTTTTCCCTATATACCTTAATATAACACAAGGTACTTAACTAAATTTTGAAAAATGACCCCCAGTCCCGAATTCCCGTTATTTTTCGATTTCTCGGTTGTCAAACCTACTTAAACTTAATATGCCGTAAATTTAAATTGATTTATCTACACAATGGTATATGACACGACTATCATTGTTGTCGGGATCATTAGTAGCAGGTCTCAGAAGTCGGTAAACGGGATTTTTTTTGCATTCGTCTCGAGCTTTGGCAACACCCAGCCCGCAGTGATTGAATTATTATAAAAAATTATTAAAATAAAAACTGTCAGCTTCCCTCTGACTATAATTATTATCTTTATTGTAAATTCTTTACAGATTATGTGAAACAAACCCAAATAAGTGTTTTTTTAGGTCTGTCGAATGTGTCAGGAGTTTCTAATTTTAGAACTCAGATTTTCCCATTTTATTGACATCATTCAGACTCTCTCTGGACTTTACATAAGATATTGAGATAACTCCAAAAGGTTTGAAAAGCGAGAAATTTTTAAGTATCATGAAAAGATGTATTAAGCTAATAATGCTTTTTGTTCATGGTATGTATATTTCTAATAATTTCCTTAGCCGTATTTGGCACAACTTTTTAGAATTTTTGATCCTCAATGCTCTTCAACTTTGTAATTGTTTGGCTTTATAAATATTTTGATATGAGCGTCACTGATGAGTCTTATGTAGACGAAACGCGCGTCTGGCGTACTAAATTATAATCCTTGTACCTTTGATAACTATTGATATCATTTTGAGTATGGAAAACAAAACAAAAACATATGTCAATCCTTATTTGAATGGTAAATTGACATTTTTAAAATCCTAAACTTGCAGAACCCCTTGTATTTTCGAAAATATTCATCAATTATCAATTTTTGTAATAGTTCGTCATTTGAAAAATGACCATCTGCTATACCGGAGTAGGAATGGACAGTAATCCCACCTATATTCAAGGAAGCCACTCCCGTTGTTCCTGTGACTGCGACTGTTTTCCCCCCTTTTTTGGAAAATGACGCAGTCATTGTTCCATTACTGGCGACCTGAACTTCATTACATTTCTCTGCCTACCGCGCTTGGTTTCGTATTTACTATTTTCTATACAAACTGGAATTTGCTTGTGTTATCATTATGCATGAGAGGTCATTGTGTAGTAATCAGCCAGGAACCAGTTTACAAACTAACTGGTTTCTGCTTGTATTCCACTACACTCGAACAAAGTGTTGTAGTTTGACGGGAACCAGTTTAGAATTTGTAAACTACAAAACGTAATCGGTTATTGTTCATTCCGTTTTGGTGTTTCATACCGACTTTTATGGTTTGAATAAGCTTAAGACCCTTCAAACATTAATTTGATAGGTATATTAAAGACTGTTTTACAAAAGGATGGAACTGTTTTGCTTTCAAAGTCGTACTATAGTGATATCTGTTATGTTCGGATTTCCACTTTCACCGGTTAATTTCTTCTTTTACACGTGCTTTTGAAACTTCCTGTTTGAACATCGCAAGTTTTAAAATTGTTTTTTGAGTGAATTTAACTTATTTTAACAATCATGAAGCGTTCCAGAATCATTTTCAAGCAGTTTCTTCTTCTCTTTGATGATGGAAAATAGGTTTTTCTCAAGAAAATACCGCAAACGATCGCAGAGGAATTGAAACGTACAAGTCAAGTCGGCACCTGGTTAAATTGGCATCTAGTCAAATCGGCACCTATTTGACGTCAATTCGGCATCCAATAATATTTGTTATAATATTTTCTATTCAATTAATTAATAACTGTTACCAAGTACATAGTGAATATGTTGTTGTGTATAAAGGTAAACAACGAAGCCCTTACCCAAGCTGTTGTTTTAACAATTAGACAATTATTAAAATAAAATGGAAAACTATGAGTCCCTTTCAATAAATCAAACTTTCATGCCAAATAATAAGCAAATTTAAGGTGTTTTTTTTCAGTAAAGTTTAAAAAGCATTAAACAAACAATCCTGTAAAATGCTCAACTGGTTTAAATAATGCATAAACATATCCAATATCTCATGTATTAGTCCAAATAATTATGACGTCTGGCAAGGCTATTTTATTTTTTTTCTGTGATCATGATGATGTCTTCCTATGAATTTCGTAGGAAGGCGTCCCAGAAAAAAATTAACATAGCCTTGCGGTCATAGAAAGGTGTCCCAGAATAAAATTAAAAAAGCCTTGCCAGACGTAATAATTATTTTGACTACTCATATATATATCATTAAAAATACACCAAAAAAGTCATTAAGTTGAGAAAAATAAATATATACAAAATGTACATGAACACCCAAAAATGTGAAAGTTAGTATTTAACTCTTTTTGCTTAAATACTGAAAAAAATTCTGGCAACCCCTTACTTATTTTTTACTCTTTTTGCTTAAAATACTGTTAAAATTTATATTTAACATGGGTGACGAATTGACTAAATCAGGTGTCGATTTAACCAGGTGCTGATTTGTCCAGGTGCCAATTTAACCAGGTGCCGGTTTGACTAGAATTCTTTGACAAATGTTTGAAATTACCTGAGTTTCATTAGACCTTTGATAACAGTAACAAAAAGATTATTTACTTAATATTTTGTGGGAGAAGGGGGTTCAGACTATGTGGTATCAGGTCTGTTCGCGCCCAATACACTTTCGCACCCTACACGTTCGCACCTCGCACGTTCGCACCCAAGGTCCATTTGCACTCTACTCATTCGCGCCCAATTTTAATTCAAATTCAAGTTGAATAATTGGAAAATCATGATTGTTGTTTTAAATTGCTTTGGTGTAAATACTGAATGTATTTATAGCTTGGTATGAGTAAAACATTGAAGATTTTTAAGGAAAAACACAAAAGATAATTGTTTTTAACAGCTTGATCCCTTTGATCTGAAACAATGAAACAATAAAATATAGGAACCAAAATATAGCAATCCACTATTATAACCAAAACATGATAAAATCTATTCAACACACAGAAAAAAACATAGTCAGAATCTCACTTCATTTTGAAACAAGTCAATGAAACAAAGTTATAGCAATACACTAACCAAAACATGATTAAGAGTTATTCAACACAAAATAAAACGTTGACAAAATACCACTTTATTTAGAAAGGATTATTATAATTTTTAACAATACGCTATCTAAAACATGATTAAGATTTATTCAACACAAAAAAAAATGCTGTCTCACTTTATTTTGAGACAATGACAACAATTATACTTATAAGAAAACACTTGCTTAGAGTTATTAAACACAAAACCAATACATGAGTGGGCGCGAACGGACCCGGATTCATACTATGTACCAGTGAGAAATATACAAAATAAAGGCAACAGTAGTATACCGCTGTTCAAAACTCATAAATCCATGGACAAAAAACAAAATCGGGATAACAAACTAAAACCGAGGGAAACGCATTAAATATAAGAGGAGAACAACGACATAACACTAAAATGTAACACATATAGACAAAATCCCACGAGAATAACAAATATAACATATATATATAACATCAAAACCAAATACATGAATTTGGGATAGACAAGTACCGTGACACGTCTTATCGCAATGTGAATTTACACTCAAAAATAAGAGAAAACAAACGACACAACGTTATAATGTAATACACACAGAAACGAACTATAATATAACAATGACCATATTCCTGACTTGGTACAGGGCATTTTTAAAGGAAAAAATGGTGGGTTGAACCTGGTTTTGTGGCATGCCAAACCTCGCACTTTTATGGCCATGTGAAATATAACATCAAAATGACAACACAGGACTACAATATAAATAAATTGGAGAACACAATTGACAAAGAATCACACGAACAACAGCCAACAAAAGGCAACAAGTTCAAAATTTTAATACGCCAGAAGTGTATTTTGTCCACACAAGACCTATGTGTGACGCACAGATACAAAAGTTTGAAAGCCGAAACGAGTACAAAGTTGAACAGCATCGAGGACCAAAAGATCAAAAAGGTTGTGCCAAAAACGGCAAGGGTTTTCCGTTAAGTTACCAGAAAATCCCTATAATTTAGAGTAATTTATACTTTTGCAAACAGTAAATTTAATAAAATGAATATTCAAAAGATGTACATGATAAAGCTGAAGTATTAACTAATTACAGGAAACAACTGAAATACATTTACATAACCAGACATTTGAAACACAAAAGTAGACACATCCGAATACGTTTAAACCTCTACGCCAAGTGACGTCCTATTTGAAACTGAAAAATGACGAAAAAATGACGTCATTAGAATTAGTAAAACAGAGCATCAAAAAATGAAAAATGACGAAAAAATGACGTCATTAGAATTAGGATTAATTTAAGATTATATATTTGAACTAAATACTGATATTGCATTTAATAACAAAGCACATTTTAATTCTTATTAATATAAAACTGAGGTAGCAATTAACTATATTATAAAACTATGTCAGGTTTGTTATGAATCTAACTTCAAACGTAAAATATCGTACTGATTACTTTGAACGAAATCAAATCTGATAAATGAAGGCGGTGATTAATTTACTTTACCATAACACATAAATATAATAGAAAAGACGTCAACACATTTGACAAAATCCGTTGAGAATTACAAATATAACATTAAAACTAAATACATGAATTTGGGATGTATAAGTACCGTACCACGTCTTATAGTAATGCGAGTTCACACTCGGCAAAACAGTCACAATCGGGAATAAGTCACGTTTGGTAATTAAAAGATTAGACGACATTATGACAAAACACAATCTACCATGTGGTAAAAATGTCCTTAGCTAGTTTGGTCAACGAAACATCGTATGGATCCACCAAATCGTGATGGTGTCCATAAAATTTACGGAGTGTCAATTTTAATCTGTCCTCCTCATAACTTTGTTGGAGCAGTTTCTGCGTAAGGAGCACACTCCTGTATATGAAGTCCGTATAGTGTGAACAAGCACGTGAATAACGTATCAATTGTGATATGTAAACACCATACGAAGGGGCAGAGAGTATGTTACTGCTGAGAAATGGGAAATTGATAATTGGGAAGTTGAAATCGTCCCGTTTATCATAGATTTTCGTGTGAAGTCGTCCATCTACGTCAATATTGAGGAAAAGATCAAGGTATGAAGCAGTCCTTCTAGTATCAGTGGTATCCTTAATTTCAAGTTCACTTGGATATATGAGATGTAAGTATTGGCTGAAATATGGGTTATTCAATGATAGAACATCATCAATATATCGGAAAGTAAAATTAAAGAATTTCGCAAGGTGCTTTTTCTTTTTGTCTTTTAGAAGGTTCTGAATGAATTCTGCTTCATACGAGTACAAAAACAAATCAGCCAGCAGGGGTGCACAATTAGTACCCATTGGAATACCGACTGTCTGTTGAAATATAAATCCTCCAAACTCAACAAATATATTGTCGATCAAAAAGTCCAGCATTTTGATAATATCATCTTCTGTATATTTTCTGGGAGATTCAGTGTGATTTTTCACAAAATATGAATTATTGTAACCCAAAACAAGAAATTTGTATCTACGATTTCCATTTTTATAGAAAAAGCTCTGTTTTATGAGATGGTGTAGTCGATCTTTCAACTGAGCATGGGGAATAGTAGTATATAGCGTAGAAAAATCAAAAGTTTTTATGTTGCTGCAAAATTGCAAAGATTGTGATTGAAGGTTAAGCAGTAGATCTTTCGAATTTTTGAGAATCCACATCTGGTTAACACCACTGGTAGAATATATCTCCTCACAATATTTTTGAAGCCCATCTTTAACTGTCGAAAGAATAGTAGTCAGTACTTTAGAAAGATGTTTGGTTGAACATTTTGAAGACCCAGCTATGTATCGTTCTTTATATGGAGTTTTGTGTAATTTGGGTATCCAGTATAATGAAGGCAAGTTTTCTTCGTTTTCTTTGATGTTGATACCAAAAGAAAGAAGGACAGATTTATGATTTTGTAAAATTTCGTCCTTGGTAAATGATGTTAAAGAATATTTAGGATTACCAGTAGTTTTATCAATTCCAAGCTCTGTAGTGAGACATTGCAAATAATGTTTTTTACATATGAAGACAATATTATTGGAGGCTTTATCTGCTGGAACAACGACATACAAGCCTTTCTACGGTATTTATTTGTACAATTCAGGTAGTCTTGACCTATTCATTTGTCTTAAAAAACAGCCAGTTGTCACCTTCACTTCACACACACACACATATACGAATATCAATTATATGCTTACGAGACATGTTGCATTGTTAAACTAATTACGGTATGTGAAAATCAAGACTTGCCTAAAAACTATCCCAATATTAGAGACAGTGGCGTCATTTTTCTTCAGAGCTTTCAGCTCTTTGATTAGTTCTTGTTCTATAGTACAGACCAAATGGCTCTTCCCCGTTCCACTTTGCCCAAGAAGCAAAAGGTTATGACCATTTTTTACCTCATTCAATGCTATAAGCTGTTTGACATTCATTTTGTTATGAAACACACGTCTACACAACGACACTAATGTAGAGTTATAAATTGACCAAAATTTCCCACATTTATTTTTAGCCGGACGATTGACCAGTATAAAATTACATGCGGACTGGGTGTTGCCAAAGCTTGAGACGAATGCAAAAAAAAAATCCCGTTGACCGACTTCTGAGACCTGCTACTAATGATCCCGACAACAATGATAGTCGTGTCATATACCATTGTGTAGATAAATCAATTTAGATTTACGGCATATTAAGTTTAAGTAGGTTTGACAACAGAGAACTCGAAAAATAACGGGAATTCGGGACTGGGTGTCATTTTTCAAAAAATTTGGTTAAGTACCTTGTGTTATATTAAGGTATATAGGGGAAAAAAAATTCTGAGATAAGTGCCTGTGCCTTTTACATACAAACATATCCAGGTGTTATCTGTCAGAAATATTAAAGAATTAAATAACTTAGGTATATTTTTTAAATCCGCAGAAATATGTAGAATTATTTAATTCAATTCTATCTGTTCTCACTTTATTTAATTATTATATCATTCTCTGTTCGTTTTTTCGTATTTTGTACTATTTTTCCTTTCATTCACACCTCTATATTTATATATATATATTATATATCTTGTAAAATTCTTATATTCAAGTATGTAGTTTGCTGTTCTTTAATACACGAAAATTCTAAATGTTTGATATTGAATGTAGCAACAAGATCGTCAACGAGCAATGAATGTTCCTTTTGAGGTGTCCTCAGACGTATTGCAGGTCACTGTCAATTGAAACCCTTTATTATGCAGCTCTCCATGGTTTTCCGTAAAAAACATCCAACAGGGTCCTCCTATTTTCAATGCATAGGATGGCATTTTTATCTACTACAAGGTGCTGGCATTTGTTTATCCGTACAGCCAACAAACTTGTTGCTGTCAACAAATGCGCAGCCATTACGAGTTAATATGTAATAAAAGAGACGGTTACGTTTTTCCGGAATTTTTCGTAAATCGTCAAAAAAAAAGTCGGGATTTTGGCCGGGAAAAAATAGGGTAGGTCGGGTAACCGGAAACATACATTAATTTTTTTTTGGCCTTCGTGTAAAATTGTGTATATGTATCCTATAAGCTGTATTCATGTTTCCGAGATAAGAGATTAAGCCACGCCCCCTAGCAATTGTTTCTAAGAACCCCAAGCTTCTTTCAAAATTGGGGCTCAGCATCGTAATCCTACCAACATCACCAACGATTCTCTTGAAAAAATTCCCGAAACCATTGCTATTTCTTACCTGCCAGAGAGTGAATCCGTATCCAAGAAGGCATTAGCAAAGGGTCTCAATTATTTTACCCAAGGATATATCCATGATTTGAGAATATCTGAAGTAAATGGTGCCGTACGTGTAGATGCAAGATGTTGGCGGTCTATGAGGAAAAATGATTCGCCCCACAGTCTTCACATTGAAATCGGGCAACAGAAACTTACTGAATCTTACTGCACTTGTAAAGCTGGGTTAGTATATATTTATTTTGTATAATTTATGAATTCTGGTCAATGATAGTGATCTTTCGCAGCGGCAATTCCCAATCAACGTACACATGGTGCACGTATGTGCGTGTCAGTTACCAGGCTTATCTAACACAGTTTTACACACCCCGGCTGACAAACGATAATGGCTTAATTAATTGTGTCTAAACGGATTTGTCTTGGATAACAGATCATAACAATTTGTTATTAAAATAATGGAATTCATAAAATAAATAGATACGGGACAAGATTGAGTTCCCACTGACTCAAAAATTGTCCTGGTATCACTTCAACCAAAATTGATATTTTTCATAAAAATATTGACAAGTAACTACAAGGCCGATTTTTATAAAATAAATACCAAAAGATGTAAAAATGTTTCGAGTTTTATTGTTTTTTTGGTTGTTATTTTATTCATGCTTAATTTTTATTTTCCGATGAGATAAACACATAGACAAATATTTCTGAAAAAGTTTGCTATGCATTCTAACCAAAATAAAATCGTAAAAAAAAATCATTTGTGTTCTCCTCATCAGAAAATGAGCATAATAAAATTAAGGCTAATTAAACAATAAAACTTAAATCATTATACATCTTTTGGTATTTATTTTATAAAAATCGGTCGTGTAGTTTCTTGGAAATATTTTTTAAATATCTATTTTGGTTGAAATTATATTTTTCTGACCATGATTTTGTTCAACCAGATTATATTGGACAAGAATATTTTGAAACCATTTAAACATAAAAATGTTGATGTAAAAATAAAGTACAAGACCCTCCTCCCCATTTGTTTGTGCACTAATCGAGTGTATAAATTTTTCTTGTAACTAATTTTATTTATTTCAGACTAAATGGGCATTGCTCTCACATAGTAGGCTTGATTAAGTCCTTGCAGGGGTTAAAGTTGCACAACTGTTGACGAGTGCCTGATCAACAAAGTTGCACAAGTATTCCACAACAGTGGCATGTGCCTCGAGGGACAAAAATAAACCCTGTACCTGTAAACCACTTGGTAGTTGCAAGACCCCTGGAAAATAGAAAGAGGCTACCTGTATTATGTCATATAGACACAGAGGAAAAGTAAGCTTTAATATTTTGTTTTAAAAATGATGAATGCTATTTTGTGCATTCTTGTCTCATAGACATTTATTCCACACAAATCATGATGTGAATTTAATACATGTAACTATTCCTTTTTGAACCTTTTCCTGTCATAAAAATATTTTCAGAGTTCAATACATTAATATAGTATATTGTAAATGCTGTAGGTAAAAATGCAAGATTACTATTGCTTTCATATTGTAATTTTTGCTTCTCTTTTAGATTACCAGAAGTTACTGAAAGGGACATTCAAATTCTGAAAAACTTAGACGGAACACCCCTTCAGTACATGATATCCAGCAACACCCCAATGATTGACACACCTCTTGGAAATGTCCAAATAGGATCTTTTTTGTCATATCAGGTATATTTACGTTCATATATTCTATCGTTGGGTTGTTTTCCCTTTTATTTATTCCTCCCTTGTTTTGTCTGCCTTTATTTGGACTCTATGTATCTGATGATTTAAATCACAATAATGTACTGGACAATATAACTGGGGACAGTTTTATTATTACATATATATGTTCATGTATGTAAAAGCACCAATCAAGAAACATATTACAACATAACTAGAAAGAAAGAACTTAAATCTGACAAAAATGCACATTTAAACATTAATTAGATTAATTAGACGAAAATGTCCTGAAATAATGTTAGAAAGGAACAGACAGACCAAATCTTGTTAATACTTTGAAATATATTTGTTGGAATAACATTTGATAAAATTTGAAAGATTTTAATTTTTGCAATTAGTCTTTCTATATGAACACGATGCTTTGCAATTTTAAGTGTCTGTCTGGTATCAGCAGCTGACATTTGTGCTCCGCTGGCACCAAATGGTGGAATATTCAACTTTAAACCAATATTTTTCAGTTCCTTTTCTATTGTAAACCCTTTGTCGGCCATAACTGCATCACCCTCTTCTATTATACCTTTTGCCTTCAAGGAACTTAACAGTTCATAAAATCCACTTTGTTCAGTTATAGCCTTATCTGAAATGGATCCAGTAAAGAACTCGGAAATAAATATGTATAGCCTTATCTGAAATGGATCTAGTAAACAACTCGGAAATAAATATAACAGAACCACTCGGATCACATCCTATAAGGGCTTTCAATGTTGTGTTTGATTTGTAATCACTATACAACTGACTCTGAATTCCAAGGGCGCATGGTGATTGTGTCTTAAATTCTGTACCATCAATTATAACCAGTGACTTAGGAAAATCTTTTCTGTATTCCTTTGGCATTTTTTCTATAATAGCATTCCTATGCGGCCAAATTGATAATGTGCCAAACTTTAAATACATGTGATCAATCCATGTATTGAATAGGCTGCTTGCAGATTGTGTACTGATTTCAAATCTCATGGCTATATCCTTGAGCCCGAAGTTGTGTCGAAGACGGACTAAAACAAGAAAAAGACTATCAATTTGAAACATTTTTTTTCAAATCTGTCCTGCCTTTCTCATACTCGAGGGAGAAGTCTGGTGGAATTAAAAAAGAAAATAATGCCAAGAATCGAACATATGTTATCGCTGTGTAGTACTTGAACAGCCCCTTAATTTTTCTTCTTTGACTCTTACACTTTCTATGCCAAATCTGCTTCTTTCAGCTAACTGTTCTTTCGGTGTTTTATTTTCTTCCTTTAGGACGACTACAGATTCCTTATGGTTTCTTATTTCCTCATTCCTTAAAATAAGTTCATTTTTAAGTTCATGGCATTCTATAGATGCTGCAAGTAAATCCAGTGGAGACAACCCTGAAATAAAGATATTGCAAAAATAATATATGATACATTAACATGTATGAATAATGATATACAGTAATAGTGCAATCATTTATTTCTTATTTTTCAGACCAGAAATTTGAAAAAGAATGCTGTTGCTGAGTCCATTGGTTGTGGAAATGTGTCTGTGTTAAATATGTCTCCTGTAAATCTTCCTCATGAATTTACCATTCTTAATAATGATTATGCCGATTTCGACAATCAAGCATTAGAACTCAACACAAGACAACAATCCCACTGTAAGGAGTGGTTTGAGGCTAGGCAGTATCGTCTTACGTCATCAAATTTTGGCAGAGTGTTAAAAAGAAAATCTGCCCCATCAGACAAATTTTTGACAAGTATTTTTAATTCAAAACAAATAAGTACAGCTCCACTTGACTATGGGAAGCGACATGAAAAATCAGCCAAAGCAAAATATCTCATAGAGTACAAGGATAGACATTTTCATGAATGTGGTCTAGTAGTTAACAAAAACTTCATGTTTCTTGGTGCTTCCCCTGATGGCATATTGTGTGACAATGGACAGAATGGGATAGTCGAAATCAAATGCCCTTACACAGCAAGAAACATGAAGCCAGAAGGATTGAGTACAGGTAGATCATCTATGCTAAAACCATCAGTTGTTGCTAAATATTTTGAATAATTAGTATCCTTTATGGAATATTTAGGTGTAAAAGACAAACCACAACAACTATTTAATGCAGATGAAAAAAATTCTGGACGACAAGAGGTGTATATGCAAAAACAGGCGAAGAAAGGGGTGACAATTTTGGATATGGGGTCACATATTTAAATAAGTGTACATTGCGGTCCAAAATTTAATTTTGTTTGATGAAATAAATCACTGAATTATTGTAGCTCTATATATGATATGCTGAACCTTTTTGTGCATTTAGATTTTTTAATAAGGTGTGATTTCAAATAAGTCTATTCTAAGGTTTAAAAGTTCAAAAAAATTAACTTTGATTGATTTCAACTAAAATTTAAGTATCAAACTTGAGAATTGTGTCGAACTAGCTCAACGTATTATGCTACGTTCGGCAAAGCATTGTATTATATAAATGGTGCATTGTGATGATCTTAGTTTATTTCAATCAAACAATTCAAAATCCACTAAAATTGAATTTTCTTTCCAAACATGGATAACGTGAAAGGACTAATCAAAGTGCTGGATAGCACCTCTGGAAAGTTTGCAACTGTAGCTGTGTATTATTCCAAAAAGGTTATAGACGTGTATTATTTCAAAAATGTATTTCATCACAGCTTGGATGTTTTAAACTAAACCATTGTCTTGTCAGTAATTATCAAAAATCACTTTTTTCATGTTTGTCATAAAAAGTTTTGATATTTTCTATTGCAACCTAAAACTGTAGATCTAAAATATCGAAATATACAGAAATCTCTGTTAATTTCTTAAAAAAAAAAAAAGTACCCATGCCATGTCAACATCAAGGGTCTGTGAATTAGAATTTTTCTATTGGTTTAGATCCTTCATATTTGTTTTTAGTAAATTAACACGTACGTTTTTTTGTTTGAATTGCTTCACATGTTTCCTATCGGGGCCTTTTATAGCTTTCTACATGTATATGGTACACATATTTCTCATTATTGACAACCGTATGGTGGCCTATAGTTATTAATACATTTTCCTCCTTTGAACTCTTTTAGATAGCATTGGTTCTTTGCAAAAAATACTGCATCCTTTTTTTTTTATAAATAAGACAGTTACAGTAACTTAAATCAATACAACTGTAATGAAAGTGAATTTATATTAAAGGCTTTTATCAAAAGTAGGGAACGTTCCATTGGACACAAATGATGCCCCCGCTAGCATTAATGTTATAAAGAGTCACAACTCAAGAACTGTAAATGTGACGCTACCAAAATGTGTACTTGATCTGAGTTATGGGGTAATAAGCATTGTGTATACATTCTAATTACACAGTTTTGCGCAATAGATTTGCAAGATCTTGACTTTTGTTTTGTGTCAGAAACCTATATATTATGTCAAAAATTTGATCGCAATCCAAATTCAGAGCTATATCAAGCTTGAATGTTGTGTCCATATTTGCCCCAACTGTTAAGGGTTTCGACCTCTGTGGTCGTATAAAGATGTGCCCAGCGGAGCATCTGGTTCCATTTGTAACGAGGCACAACCCTAGAGCAGTAAAAATTACTCCACCAAAATTCAAACTTGATCTTTGTTTTATTGTTAAAAGTATTACAATGTATAAGTTTTATAACATTTGGTTGAGCGAACTAAAGTTAGATAACTGAAACGAAAATATTCAGCAATTTTTTACATATGTAAAGGGGCATAACTCTAAAATGGTATAACTATCGCCACCAAAATTCAAACTTGATCAGTTTCTGGTAATGAACATGCAGTGTGTATAAGATTCATAGCATTTGGTTAAGACAAACTAAAGTTAGAGTTCAGAAACTAAAATTTCCAGAAACTTTCCTATTTGTAAAGTAGCATAAAGTCTAGAATGGTAAAAGTGACGCAACTAAAATTCAAACTTGACTTGTGAATTGTGGTTATACGCATTGCGTATAAGTTTCATACAATTTGGTTCAGGCAAACTAAAGTAAGAGAATAGAAACGAATTTTGGGATGTATGAAGGTACATGTACGTACAAGTAAGGGAAGGACGTACATACTTACAGCAGAACAAGGATAAAACTCAATACGGTGGGAGCATAACAACAGCAGTATGACCACAGGAATAAAAAATTTATATACACTAGATTCATAGAGGTGCTTATAACCTGTAACACATTTTAGTTGCTGTTGTGAAATTAAGCATTGTCTTATGAGTAAATGACATTTGAGAATTTTTGTTTTAAGCCGATTCATTTGATATATTACGGTAATCTTTGCCTTTGTGTTTGGATGACAAAGCAATTGAAATCTATTTATATAGGGCATGGTATGCCTTAAAACTTTTCCAGATGCACAGGTTTGTCTGTAATCTATCTAAATTTTGAGGTGAAAATGCAGCCATTTTAGCCAAAGGGTACACATCATTAATCATTTTTACAGAACTTGTCTTGATACCCTGAACTATAATATTCGAAGAAGTAGATGCTGACTCGGTTAATTGCTTTTAATACGAATTTACAATAATACACCAGTGGTACGATGTAAATTATTGGAAGAAGACTGAAGAAGAACTGACGTTGGGTCAATGTTTTTCTGCTGTCAGTTTGATCCACTTGAGCATGCTGAACGAGTAAAGTTCCTTATATCCACATTGGAATGTGAAACAATTAGTATTTAAATAACGGAATTTAAGTTTTCAAATGATTTTTGGTATCAAAATCTTCCGATCGATGTTTAAACAAAAACAATGCATTTTTTTATTTTTTTTTTATCCAATCCGGTATTTACCTTTACTTGTCCTTGGCGTGAGACATGTATAATTTAATTTTAATTATCGAGTATTTTATATTCTTCACCTATGTTTTGTTTATATCACTTATCACTTTTCAATTATCCAACGGCTTGGTCAAAATGTCAACTTGTTCTCGCATTTTAATCAGTCATATCCGATTCTTTCGATACTCTCGGGATTTTACCACGTTTACGTAAGTACATATAGTAAACAGGTAAAAGTAGAGCGGGAAAATGTTCATTCATGAAATATTCATGAATGAATGAAAACGCAATCTCGCGTAGATTTCTTGTGATTTTCTCTTCAGCGCATGGCAGATCCGCGAAGTAGTGTTTGAGATACTCATTTTTAAAATGAAGTTAAATTAATCTAAATCGTCGGTGAACATTCATTTTTTTTTATTCAAGCTGTAATATTTTCAGTCAAAACAGTAGTAACTCAAAACTTTAAAAGAATCTTCCAAGTATCAGAACTCAAACACTAGTACTACACTACCTCGGAGCAGACTATATTGCGATAATCTGTCAACCGGAAGTTTGAGACCGACGGCTAAGGAAAGTAGCAATAGCAAGCTATAGCAAACTTTCCAAAAAAAGACAACAAAGAATATACTTTCAAACCATCAGTAGTTCAATCAAGAAATCGTCATACCTCAAACTAAGTTTTTTACCAATAGAGAATACTGAAAAATCCCGTAGCCAAAAACCACTTTATCCGGGTTGTCCTACAACACTGCATGGAATTTGGATCCTCAATGCTCTTCAACTTTGTACTTGTTTGGCTTTATAAATATTTTGAGTTGAACGTCACTCAAGAGTCTTATGTAGACGAAACACGCGCCTGGCGTACTAAATTATAATCCTGGTACCTTTGATAACTACTTGACTCCTTGTTTAAAGACTCTTTATCAATTTTAGAGCAAAGAACGGGATGTCACAGACAGCACCGATCATGTGCCTCAAAAATAAAACCGTCTTGATGACTTTCTCCCAGAATCATACAAACAACCCAATGATAATTGAAACCAGATGATATGATGCATGTGTCGTACAACCGCACTGCTTGACTCCTTGTTTAGACATTTAGTCAACTTAAGCGCTAACAATGGAATGTCATAAACAGCACTGAGCATGTGCCTAAAATATAAGACAGTATTACCAACTGTCTCCCAGAATCATATAAAGATGCATATCAGCTGATCAAACCAATGATAATTGAAACCAGAAGATACATGTGTAAATGACTGCTTGCTTTTTTGTAAAACAAATGACAATGACTATTCATTAGACATAGAGTGTATGAAATGTGGTGATATAAACAGAGTACAAGTAGATATAAAACTTTCTCATACCAGTATATGCCAATTTGATTAAGAGTTTGGCGATGTTTTGGCACTGACGATATATGCAAGATTCTGTATTCCAGAAGAATTCAATGCAACGGAAAGTTATTAAACATTGTTGACGGAAATACCATTGTCTGATATCTTGGTATTAAGATGGAGGTATATTTCAGAAAATGGAGGAAACATGTACAGTTCCTTTGGTACTTTTTAGCTATGACCAAATTAACACTAAAAACTATAGGTAGGTCTTATAATAGAGGCCATTCGGGGTGATGGTAGGGGAAATTGGGAGTTTCACTGGAAAATGAGGGTATATTGGATTTCCAAGGCCCCAAAATGATGAATCTAAAATTTCTTGTGAGAAAAATAACGTACTGCCTACAGTACACAACTGTATTACAGGCTTCTGACTTGGGACAGATTCAGTACTTTAACTGCAGAATGACATAAGAACAAACTATACAAATCTGTTGAAGAGATCACGTAATGTTCTGTATTTGTACTTCAGAGGAAAAGACACTGATGGGAAACCAGAATTTCGAAAATGGTACCAACACATAGAAGTAAGATCGATATGTCCAACCGCTAGTGTTCTTGCCTTAAGTGCAAAATGTACATTAAAAATACGAAAACGTGTAATGAGTGCACTGAATCTTAGCTCAAATATTATTGACATTTGCTTATCACCAAAATTTTTAAATTGTTGTAAATAAAGTAAGCACTGAACTGGAGATAGCTATGTGCTGGCGTATAGATGCAGTGCAAAATAAGAAGGAACATTTTCCTAAATAATAGACTCTAAAGTGTATAAATATACTAGTATACCAGATAAACTTCCTGGTTATTTTAAAAAAAAATGATATGTATCATTCAGATAGGACAACATCAAGAAACGACTAAATATTAACTGAACTGAAAAAAAACCCAGATAGTACGTTACGAATAATCATAGCCATCTCAGCATTGGGCATGGGTGTTGAAATTTGTTGCTATCAAAACATTATTCAATTTGGAGCACCGAAAACTACACTTGATACAATTCAATAAATGGGTAGAGCTGCTTTGCCTTTTTACTTGTACATGTTTTACAGAATATTTTTTCCTATAATTATGTATATATTTGATCTTTTTGTATGTTTAAGTCACGATTTGTATTTTAAAAATTTGTCATTTATATGGCAATTAAATTTAAGTTATATTAAAACCTGTGCTCTAATGTATGGCCTAGTTTCGATAAGCTTGACTTTGAACATTTCTGTTATGGACAACCATCATCTATTAAAAAGAAGTGTATTTGCTATGTTTCACCATGCTACTTTGGAAAATAACAGGGAAAATACCGCAAAACTTTTAGTGTGTAAAATGAGTTTGTTAAATAAAAGTCACATTAGCCTGATGAGTGAGCATTACTATTCCTAATATAAGAAATACGATGTATTGGACAGAGAAAAACGGTTGTAATAGTGTAATGCGTAATAGAGTAGGGGGAAGGTAGAGATAGCATTGAGGCACAAGCTTTGTTTTTCCCTCCATAATGTGGAAATATTTGTATGCGCTACCACACCGGTGTTGCTATGCATTAACTAATGCAATTTTAAATTATGTATGATAGTTTAATTGTGCAACTAACTTCTTAGTCCAAACTATGGATTTTTTTTTCAGGACAATCTATTTTTTTGGCGACAAGTCGAAAACATTTTTTTCTTTCAATTTTAGCATTACATAAAGTGGCACCCTCATTCAATTTTAGCATTACATAAAGTGGCAGCTGAGGGTGAAACAAACAATTTTGTTTTCTCAGGGTCAAACACAAATTATTATTATTTATTCCAAAAAAAAATCCATAGCACCCTCCCCCCCCCGAAAATCAAATGGTTGCTGCCTTTAGAAGTTGTGTATTAAAAACCTGTGTTTGCTGCTATGATTATCCAGTTATTTAAAAACAGATTTAGCAGTTATAAGACAAGTCTTAGTGTTTGAGAAAAAAAATTTCAGTGATTGAATTACTTTACTAAAGCTATTATACAGTTTAAAAAAAATACTAGTAATTCAGACTAATTTCACGGGAGTAATAAACATTATTTTGGAATAACTGACAATAATATGTCTGGCAGATGAAAAGATGTGCGAAAGAAGACTAGGGGTTTTCCGTATAAAATTCTAATAACCCATCTAACTGGACTATAAACAAATTGAAAGAACTTAAAAAGGGGAGTAAGGAAACATACTGGAATGTCAAAACAAGCATTCAAACAACTTTACATAGAGAATAGTAGTGAAGGAGTAACACCTATAGAAACACAACAGACAGAGAACCATTGTGATTCTAACCCAGAGGGCATTGTTCCAATAACCATGCTGAATCAGTGTATCGAATGGCGGAACAGATAGGAACACGATTGCAGAATTACAATATATAGCTCAGTGATTTGCGGGACTTGAGGAGTTTTGAGCAATTGATTTACAGAGACTATACTTATGACACGAGTAACGATTTCAACCTTCAACAATGGTATAACCATGTAGGAATTGTCAACAGGAGTGAAGCCTACACTTTTAACAGTGGAAATAACAGCAGTTTACAAGATACACAGAGAATGCATCTTACATGACAAGAACACAAATTTTGGAAATTTTTAGTTAGGAGTGCGTTCTAGTAAAAACTCTAATGTGGATATAATATCTGCATCTATTCAGAAGCAAATCATTGACTGTAAGGACGTCAATATGGCATCTCTTCTTATCCCTAATTATGACGATCCTGTTGCAGCTAATGGGTTAGAATTATTGATCTCTGGGAAGTCAGATCCGCGTCTAAATAGGAAACGCAATTAACTAAATTAAGAATTAAGGAAATATTATTCCAGATTTGGAGGTAGAAACTCAGAAGCCCAGAAACTTTAAAAAGTCAAGGACGACAACAAGAGGTGTACCCGAAAATGAAATTAACATAACTGTGGATGCTAGATACCACAACAACACAATTGGTAATAAAAAGAAGCCAGGTCACAATGCCACTCAAACACTCGCACTTGGTATTGAAACAATGACAGACAGAAAGTTTATTGTAGCGGCAGTTGTGCAGGTTAAGATGTGTTGGAGAGGGGCTTAGCATAGAGGTAATGGCTTTCCAAAAGCATGTAAAGCAAATGTATAGAGAGCTGCTGCCCTGTCAAGAGTATGAGATTGGATCCCAGCTAGGAATATAGGAATTTCTCGTACGGTATGTGACCACAGACAGATGAAAGGTCAGCTAGAGGTATTGAAAATGCCGCTCTCGAACCAATGTGGACGATAGTATGACTGGCAGATCCAGTACATTTGGGACAATCTCAATTCAGCGCGGGAATGTTATATGAAAAACAAAAGAGGATAATAAGACAACTGAAGTATAATAAATAAACTGATGGAAATGTACGAGTAAAACATTGATGATACAACTAAAGACTTACCAAAAGTTCTATATGCAACTCTTCGCTGCTATGATGGCGACTACACCCTTTGTTGGGAAAATTCCTTTGTCTGCAAAGGTGATGCTGCCCTAAACTGGTGGATTCGGTTCATCTGACCTGTCCATATACCAAGTCATTGCCCTGCAAATGGATAAAATAGACAAGTTTTTACTACAAGAAATCTTAAAAATGAAACAAACAAAAACAGATGTTGAAAGTATGAAACTGTATGACAATACGAACAAAAATGAAGGAGTTCGCAGAGCAATGAGTGTAAATTTGCCCAAAAATGTAATGTACTCCAAAAATATGAAAGGACGACTTCTTTCAGGAGTACATAGAAATAAGAACATGTCGGGAACTGCAACTCAACTGAAATGTAAGAATCTGGGAATATACCTTTCAACGTGAAGTTAACTCTACATGTAGAAAATTGACACTGACTTCAAATAAAGTCAGGATTATGAACTTAGACCAGCAGTTCAAGAAAGGAGATTAAAGCAGAATGCATAAAAGCTACCTGATCACAAGACATGGAGTAGATAAGACCTGAAGGATGCAGACGTACTTATCTTAGCTCCTACTGATAATCATGGACTATACAAAACAAGTTAAATACCAATTAAAACATTAATTTTGGTACTTTTATCATTCGAAAATAAAATAAAAAATGTCATCAACAAATTTAAATTCAGAATTTAATAGTACGTTGGATTCCTTTTTTTTTTGGATTCTGAATTTCAGTGAATGAATCAAGCAATTTTAATCAACAGAAATGGCAGAAAAACAAGAAAATACTTCATAACGAGGAAGCAAGTACGGACTTTCAATTCCCGTTTTGACGAGGAGGGAAATGCAGTACGTGTACCCTGTGATAAAAAACTTTAACCAGAAAAAATATTGGATCCAGGCGTGTAAAGAAGTGATGTTAGGAAAATTTACAGTAACAGAAAACGTGACAGGAAATGGACTTCAAATTCAATCATTAACGCAATCAGAAGTTAATTTGTCAGTATTACTTTTTTACACAAATGGAACTATATTAGTGCAATGAAAACTCACCTGTATTACTTGGAGAGACAAATATTTTAGTAAAATTAGGGACTTAGAACGTGAGGTAAGCGAATCTTCTTTCAATTATGACTTTGATAAGCTGACCCACACAGAGGTTTCAATTGAAACAACAGCCAAACAACAGCTAAAGCTGACTTTAGAAATGACAGTCCTACAATCCCTAACGCGCTTCCAACAAACTGTGAAAATACAATAGTATGAATCTTGAAGAAGTATCATTATCATCTATTGTCAACTATATGACTGTTGCAACTTTCATCACAGAAACTGAAGACAGCGATTCCATCAAGAAAGTGTTGTTACAGTTAAGGCAGTGGAATCCAGAATGGAACCCAAGTTTCTTTATGTGCGATTATGCGACAGAAGAAATCAATGCAATTGAATCAGGTTTTCCAGGTTTATAGAATTTATAGAAACTATTCATTCTTGAATTCATATATATGATATCCTTGGATATACTTAATTACATAGTTAGTTGCATAACAAATTAGGAGATACATGTGTTGTATGTTCAGCTTGGCCTTGATAAAACGTAGATTTTACTGTTGGAAATAGAGTTTAACTAGCCAAGCAAAATTGTTGCTTAAATTTCTTTATTACATACTTGTAAACAGTGGCATTTAACCATTCAAAATATTTATAGAATATGTAATCAAAGAATTCAAATCAAACATTTGTTGATCCTTTAAGTTACGCCTGGTCAACTGTGGATTTGAAGGTAACTTTTAGCCAATAAAAAAATTGTTACATAAAAATTGCATTACAATAACTGATTGTATATAGATATAGGAAGATGTGGTGTGAGTGCCAATGAGACAACTCGCTATCCAAATAACAATTTTAAAAGTAAACCATTATAGGTCAATGTACGGCCTTCATCACGGAGCCTTTGCTCACAGCGAACAACAAGCTATAAAGAGCCCCAAAATTACTAGTGTAAAACCATTCAAACTTGAAAACCAACGGTCATATGAAAATTTGTAATCAAAACAAGTTACATATATATTGCATGTGCTTTTTTACATACAAAAACTAGAGATGACATGCTATTTCTATTTTAATTAACATAACATCACAACAAAATTACAATGTTGTCTTTATTTTTAGATAGTTTTGTGTACCTGTGCGATTTTCACAGAGAACAGGCATGGGATCGTTGGTTGGATGCAAGCCACAATGGTGTTCAGCTGTATAAATCTCAGATTCTTTACTTGCTAAGAAATATTGCTACAGCATCAATAGAAGAAGGACTAAGGTTAGCCAAGGGTTCAAAAATACTGCCTCCCTACATGAGTGTTGATATGAAATTTACTCCAAGATTGATGGAGCATCCATCAAAAGAACATATCAAAGAGAAAGTTCGAGATATACAACAGTATCTAAGAACTGTTGCCTTATCACAACTGTCAGAAGCACTTGCTAAAGGCATTCGAGAAGTGTCGAAACAACTTGAAGACATACTACAAGAAGCATGCAGACACTAAACTTCAAGAATCAGAAAAATACGACGAAAGAAGGGTAACTTTTTAAAGCAGCACAAGAATTAATTGAGGAGTACAGTAGTAAACTCCAGAGTTATAAAGACTAAATTTGTTCCGAGCCCTAATATATTTCATGTCAGAAATAATATTATGGCATATTTTATAGAATTAGCCAGGAAAATGAGATGTAGGTTTTGTTATTCTAACACATCAGAAAATACAGAACTCCATCCATTATACTTAAAAACAGGACATGTACCTCCAAGGTGCAACAATGCTCTTGAAAATTATATAACAGACACAATGCTGGCTATATCTAGCTTGGAGGTGAACTCATTTAAAGACAATTATTCGAGAGTAAAACGTAAATCACTAGTTAAAATTTCTAATAATTATGAGATTGATATTTCTAAAGCAGACAAAAATAATACTACAGTATTAATAGATAAGAATAACTATACGAGAGCAGGAGAAAATCACCTACGTAGCATATACTACGTAGAACTTGAACAACCTAACACTGCATCTATTAGTAAAAAGATAGAAGAGATAATTAGGAAACTGTTTTCTCAAAAAGAAATAGATATGAAAACATATAATTTTCTGACACAGAGTCATAACCCAAAACATGGGCACATGTATTTTCTACCTAAAATCCACAAAATTAACCCAGAGGTAGTTAAAAATATTATTAAACAAGGTTTTAACCACTCAGATATTGAGGTTGCATATAGACCCAGTCAACAAAAGCAATTCCCCAACTTGTAGAATTGAAAAATTCTTAGATCTAATTTTAAAACCTTTATTGAGGAAAGATCCGTTCTTCTTTCAAGACTCTTATTGTAAAATTAGAGAAAGAAAAGATAGAAAACAAATGTTTTCTGATTGCCTATGATGTTACTTCGATGTATACAAACATGCAAATAAAAGATTTGCAAGAAACATTAGTCAACAATTTAGAAAAAATTGACAAGCTATCATATAACTTTCAAATCACCAATTTAGCAGATTGAGCTGAGCTAATTAAAATAGTATTAGAAAACAATGAATTTGATTTTAATGGACACATCTATAAAAAGATAATAGGCGCCCCCATGGGAGGGATTTTATCGTCTTCGTGCACAGATTTACATCTGGCCTCTATACTTAAGATGATATTAGATAAATTCCAGTAGAGAACACACATTAAATTACACTGTCAATATAGAGATGACGGCTTTATGGTCTTCACTGGTAATATGTTACAAATAGAGGAATTTTTTAGCATTGCTAAAAAGATCAACAATCTGTTAAAATTTACATATGAAGTATCTGAAGAGTTCATGACCTACCTAGATTGATGGTCAGGGAAATTTGGACTGCCACTGGAAAATGAGGGTATATTGGATAGGAACAGAAATTTTGCCTTGCAACAGACCACCTTCGGATCCCTCAAAGAGTTGTTGCAAGGGTTCTTAACGTGCAAAGAGCGTGGCACTCTCTTTACACGAGGCATCGGATTTAACGCCCCCCTTCTGACCGGACGTGACTGCGAACTTAATACATCCCGCACAGCCAAACGGACGCCCCACTTCGGCAAGCGTTGTACTGCCGGTCGGGAGAAGACCAAGTGACCATATTTCTATACCCCAGTCACCCTAAGGGGTCAACTGACCATTTTTGTCATGTTGACTTATTTGTAGATCTTACTTTGCTTATTTGTATTGCTGTATACAGTTTATCTCTATCTATAAATATATTCAAGATAATAACCAAAAACGACAAAATTTCCTTCATAATCCATACAAAATATTTTATTTTGTCACAACCTGTAGCTTGTGAAAATGCACGGTGGCCTATCCTTTTTATTGTATTTTTGAACATATATGAATAAATACTAGGTTTTGGGAAAGTATGAAAAAAATCTATCATGTTTAATTCAGACTCCCTTACCGCCTCAAGAAAGATTTAAATGCACTTGATAGAAACTACAAGCATACAGTGATTCAAATAATGTAATTTAGTTCCAGGTTTTGCAAAACGTTGATTCACAAAATGTTCAACTCAAATTTCTTCAGGAATACTCTGGAAACATAGGGTTGTTTGTTTGGTCATAATCAGACGACATTAGCTGGCAGCCAGAAACGGACATTATCGGCATTCTTCATACACCATTCGTTGAATCAGACTTCAATTTAATGCTGACCAAATTTCTGCTATTCAATGAAGTCATTGTCAAAGTAGTGACTCTTCATACAGGACATCTTATATATGTGTGACTCGTATTACCGTTTGAATGAGTTGTTTTGTTTATTTTCAAAAGTTGGTCAGGAGTGCAACAAATTAATAGTTTATTTTTACATCAAATGTTTTAAACAGTGGTTACTATCAAATTAAAACTAGAGGTTCTTACGAGCCTGTGTCGCTCACCTTGGTCTATGTGCATATTAAACAAAGGAAACAGATGGCTTCATGACAAAATTGTGTTTTGATGATGGTGATGTGTTTGTAGATCTTACTTCACTGAACATTCTTGCTTCTTAAAATTATCTCATTATCTCCATTTATAATGAACTTGGCCCATTAGTTACAGAGGAAAATATTTTGTTAAAGTTAACAAAAATTAACAAAATTATTAAAAGTTGACTATAAAGGGCAATGACTCCTTAAGGGGTCAACTAACCTTTTTGGTCATGTTGACTTATTTGTGGATCTTACTTTGCTGAACATTATTACTGTTTACAGTTTATCTCTATCTATAATAATATTCAAGATAATAACCAAAAACGACAAAATTTCCTTCAAAATTACCAATTCTTGGGCATCAACCCAACAACCGGTTCCCCGATTCTGACATTTTCAGGGCAGATAGATTTCGACTTCATAAACAATTTAACCCCATGTAAGATTTGCTCTTAAAGCTTCGGTTTCAGAGTTATAAGCCAAAATCTACATTTTATCCCTATGTTCTAATTTTAGCCATGGTTGCCAAGTTTGGTTAAATTTGGCCCAGTAGTTTAAGGAGAAGATTTTTCTAAAAGTGAACGACGACGGAGGCCAAATGATGAGAAAAGCTCACTTGGCCCTGTGGGCCAGGTGAGCTAATAGAAAATCTCTATATTGACAGCACAAAATGCAGAACTCATAAAGTTTATTCATAACAATGAAATTGAAAATACAAAACTCCGGAATGAACATGAGGAATGCAGAGGGAGTGAGCAAATGCTCCGAGTACAAGCGTCAAGACTTTCTAGTGACTTAAAATTGGCAACTCAAAAAATTGCGGGTAAAGAAGATGATAGTAGTGTATTAAGTAAGCAAATAGCCTGTAAAAAAGAAAACAAAAATTTTGTGTCACATACTCCAAAACCAAAACGTAAATTAAGCAAAGCTCATGCTAGTTTCAACAATGGAATTCTACTATATTCAACTCCAGCAAGTAGTGCTGTAACTACACCAGTTGAAGGTAAACAAAGATGAATTAAAACAAGCTACCACTAGGCAAAAACCGGACGTGACTGCGAACTTGATACACCCCCGCACAGCCAAACGTTTTACTGCCGGTCGAAAGATGACCAAGTGATCATATTTCGTTTCCCCAGTCACCCTTGGGGTGGTGATCAGAGAGAAAAGAGAATTGTAATGATGTCTTGTGTGCATTATTGCAAAATCAAACTTCATTTGACAATGTTGAAGTAGAAAAACTTCTTGGTATCCATATTGGTCAATTCACATAGATAAAGTATGAGAAATATGTTCAAGCAGATTATACCTGCTAGATAGATTAAAACGATACTTGCATCGAAAAGGACTTATATTTTTTATAACTAAAGAGTAGTAATATATTCTAAAAAGAAAAGGAGGGTACAACAATATTGACAGAAGGGCTGATACATGGGTCAAAGGGCTTACAGTGCATCAAAATGGCCAAAAATACCCCAATTTGCCCTTTCTCACAGAATCATGATTTTTATAAATGATAATTACAATAAACAAATAGTATTTATCATTTGAAGTGACTTTCGGGCAATAAAGTTGGTCCGTTATTTATTTTCCAGATTCTTGGTATCAGGTCGACTCATTAATTGTGAGCTTGGGCCTACTACTTAACTGATTATACATACAATAAAATAGAAGTTTTTAACGTCCTTGACTGGCTGTACGGCCCTTGCACGGTCGGTAATATTCACTATTGTTGACAGTTAACATAAGGTACATATATGTACAGGTAAAATACAATATACTGTGAACGTCAAAAATATTGCTATTTCGTAAACATTGTGTCTGTGTACAGACAAATTTGAGGATGGGATATTCACAAGATCTTGTGTAATTACTGTAAAATGTCCTTTAAAACATTCATCTTGTAATTAGAACACTTAAAAATGTATGTGTTGACAGGTCATTGAAGGTATATATTTGTTCAGGTAAATTCAACACACTATGAACGTCAGAAATATTTCTATTCCGCTTTAGTGTGTCGGATTACAGACGGTAATGAGGGTTGAAAATGACAAGACCTTATTTCGTTTCCCATAAAATGTCATTTTAAGCATTCGTGTTACATTTAGAACACATAATAATGCTTGTGTTTACAGGTAATTGAAGGTACATATTTGTACAGGTTAAATACAACAGACTGTGAACGTCAAAAATATTTATTTTCCATAAACTACTTTCAGTCTTTGTACAGGCGATTTAGAGGGTATATATCAACAAGTCGTTGAATAGGTACAGTTGGGTGCAGACCAAGCATTACATGTAAACGGGCCTAAAAAGTTGACGCGGCGTTTACTCGCGTGCACTTCATGTAAACGCCGCGTTAACTCTGCGTTAACTACGAAATTTTAGTAGACATAAATAGTAAACGGGCGTTTACTTTCGCGTTTACCTCCGCGTTAACGCGAAAACCGCGTGTCTTCTAATTTTGTAAAGAGTAAACGGGCGTTTACTTTCTTGTTTCGTCGCGTTAACGCGAAAAAGTCGTATCTTCTATTTTTGTAAAAAAAAAAGTAAACGCCCGTTTACTGTTTGTAGTAAACGCGCTTAAACGTAGATTGTACTCGTATCCTTGATACACTGACCTAATATATCACATGATAAGGTACATCAAAATATCCATCTGTCCATTTTCGATCAACATATTGACGATTGCATTTAATGAAATGACACTTCTTTAATTAATTTATTGATTTTTTTGTTTTTTTTAAATATGCCAGTTTAATTGTGAGTCGATATTTGTACATGTAAATTTTGAACAGAAAAATAGAAAATCCGCTGTCGAAAGTTTTTGGAACTGACTTTTTTTGCAATTAATAAATGTTTATATTTCTAATAAAAAGTATTTTTGATTGTTAAGGTTCAAAACACATATACGTAAAATATTAAGTCATTTCAACAACGTAAATAAATGTACAAATGCATCCGACACTTATTTTATAATATACACAATTAGTTAACGCGAAAAGTAAACGCACGTTTACTCTCAAGTGCATGTAAAAATACAATTAAGAAATCTGTAGTAAACGCCCGTTTACTTTTACGTGCACGTAAAATTAAACTAGTGAAATCTGAAGTAAACGGCCGTTTACTACTGACTAAACGGACACAGAGTAAACGCGCGTTTACTCGAGTAGACATTATAAATTTCCATTTTGACCGCGTTAACGTAAATGAAGTAAACGGGCGTTTACTAGTAAACGCGAAATTTAAAGTCAACTAACGAAATATGTGCACGCCGCGTTAACTTGCGTTTACTTTATGTAATGCTTGGTCTGCACCCAACTGTACCATATTGTATCCTGAAAACATTCATGTTTCTGAAGTATATTTGTCAATAACCGATTTAATTTAGCTCTTACACATATTTGTAAAATAAATTTCTTTATCATTGCTCGTACACTGGCTCTATACCTGACTCGCATCATGATACTTGGAAAGTGATTTATATAATGATATAACTAATGATTTGTAAAACTTTCAAGTTTCACACATTACGTTATGACAAATTTTATATTTCGCAAGCACTCCATTGTCATTAGCTGGGAAAACGTAGCTGACAAAATTAACATGAGGACTTTTAAAAGTTCTAATTGGTTGTATAATGCAGTATTTGCAAACGTAAGTCAACTTCTTTATCTGATCGAGAACTGCCTCTGTAATCATTTCATTTTGCTTTGTGATGGATCTTACTTTCCCTGTGAAATATTATTATCACTTTCACTCCGAAACAATTTAGCATTCGCATGTGGAATAGAGAATGGAAACTGGGAATGTGTCAAAGAAAAACAACAACCCAACTAAAGACAACTGCAATATGGAAATGAACCAAAATTGAAAAAAACAAGAGACTTACAAAGGTTAGAGTTTCTGACTTGTGGTATTGTTTGAAAGAGGAAACTGTAGTGCAGAGCTAATACAACATTATCCTGAGATACATTATTTTTATTATACAGATCAATAAAAAACATTGATATGGGAAAAAGCATTGTTAGCACTCTCATGTGTACAATGTTTGCCAGATTTTAACAAATTTATATCTAAGTTGAAGCTATGTCTCTGAACAATTGCAAAAATCAGTGTGTATCAAATATTTTTATAAAAGTTATTCCCCTTAGGAATATTGACTATATTGGAAAATCGCATTGTATTTGCTCTAAAGTCTTCATTTCTCTAAGATATTGGTAAAAGTTTTAAAGAACAACAAAAAATAGTTTTTTTGGTTATTTTAAGATATTGCACTTGGATATTTCAAATACAAGCAAGTAGAACTCTGTTTTATTATTTATTCAATATTAATACTTACAGACCAAAATCACTCAACGAATAACAAGTGGTATGTGTGGAATTATGGATGACCTGCCAATGACCATTCAAAAAGGCACTGCATCAGTTAATGGCAAAAATTTAGCATCATTGGTAAATATGTTTTCAAGGATAGAAACCAATTCAACAAATATTGTTTAATTATACCTGCACATCATGACACGACATGTGTTTTGTAATATCTACATACTGCTGAACACATAAGTGTCCTGTTCTCCTAAATCCTAATCAAATTGCAATGAAATCTTTACCACCTCACTCAATTAACTTAATGATGCAATTTAATGGCTGAGGGTTCAATTTTCAGGCCAGAACAACCTGTTATACCACTGTCCCATGTTAGGGGGAGGGTTGGGATCCTGCTTACAGGTTTAAACCCGCCACATTATTTATGAATGTGCCTGTCCCAAGTCAGGAGCCTGTAATTCAGTGGTTGTAGTTTGTTGATGTGTTACATATTTGTTTTTCGTTCATTTTTTAATGCAAAAAAGGCCGTTTGTTTTTCATTCATTTTTTAATGCAAAATTAGTTTCAGTTTTAAATATGAGAGCCCTATTCTCATTGTCAATTGCGGGGATTGGCAAACAGACAATTAGATCACTTAAAACATGTTTGAGACAAGACCCGGATGTGTTGTGAAAAGGCTGTACGGAAATTTGCTCTCGTTAAAAATCCAAGTCTTACATGTATGAAGGAGAGTATCATATGAAAAAACTATGTAAATTTAACCAGCATTTCATTCTGAGCTAAAAGGTAAGACTGGTCCAGTCAAACACCGCACCAAAGCCATAATTTTTATAATATTCATTCAGCCTAGACTGTTGGAAAAAACAACGCAACGAATAACGTCGTCATAAAGGGGAACTCGATTGTTCCACTTAGTAACGCTATTGTTCAACAAAATGGTAGCCTAACTACGGCCAACTTTTTTTTTTTTCTTATTTCCTAAATTGGAAACAAAATAATGAATTCCGATAGCTCAAATGAAGAAGCTACAATTGCAGAACCTACCGTTCTTGTAGAAATATTAAAGACACTTACAAAAATGGAGGAAAGAATGGGTAAAATTGAGAGGAAATTTGACCAAATAGAACGAATTACCTTCAAGCTAGAAGAAATAGAGAACGCGGTCAAAACTATAAATGAAAGAAACGAACAGACTGAGAACAGTTTTGTAGGTTTAAGCACAGTGGTGGATGACTTTATCAATCAATGTACCGGGAATAAACAGGAAATTCAAGAGCTGAAATTGGAAATGGAAAAAATAGGATCGGAAGTGAAAAAATCAAACACCGCAAAAGTCACTGATCAATCTAACGTTATTCAAAAAATGGAAGAAAGTTTGATAGATTTAAAGTGTCGCTCTATGAAAAATAATCTGATATTTTCTGGTCTACAATACCAGAAGGATGAGCATGTTGAAGAAAAACTTAGAAATTTCTTACAAAACGAACTTAAAATAAACCATCGAATAGAGTTCGGAAATGCCCATCGGTTTGGAAAACAGGGCTTTAATGGAACGAGGCCAATAGTTGCAAGGTTTTTGTTCAGAAAAGATTTAGAGATGGTGCTTTCTAGTGCTTACCACCTTAGAGGAAAACCTTTTGGGATTAAAGAGCAGTTTCCGTTTGAAATTGAACAAGCGCGGAAAAAGCTTTATCCTATCTTAAAGAAAGCCAAACAGGACGGCAAAATGGCAAGCCTGGTACGGGATAAACTATTTATAAACGGGAAATTATACATGGAAGAGAAAATAAAGACACATTCTCAAACACCGGCAAAAATGACACAACAGAAAATTGAGGCAACCAACCAGAGCCCGCCAATCCCACCGAGATCAAAACGAGCTAGGACTGAGTCAGATAACAGCCCTATAAGAAGAAATCTCAGAAACAGAGATTCCATACCTTCTCCATCAACACATACGAACAACACACAACCAAACCAATATTAGAGTGGCCACGGAGAACAACCAGCTAGACAACATACAAAAACGAATATTGAAAATGATTTTAAAAGCAGTAATATATTCTCACTCCCGAATTCAGACATTTATAATGCTTCGACTTCAACCAGTAGCGATACATGTAACAGTCTTAGAAAAAAAATTTCAGCTGGTAGTGATCTAAACATTTTATGCCTGAACTGCTGTGGAATAAAGTCTCGCGTGAATTATCCAGAATTTAAAGACATTATAGATAATCATGAAATAGTATGTCTTGTAGAAACTAAAACCGATGACATTGATGTGATAAATCTTCCCGGTTATGAATTCAAAATGAAAAACAGGAAAAAAGTTACCAAAACGAGATCGGGTGGTATTACAGTTGGCTACAAAGAACATTTGAAGACAATGATAGAAATAATAGACACAGAATGTAAATATGTAATGTGGTTTCAAGTTAACGGTAAAGCATTTAATTTAGATAAACCCGTTGTTTTTGGAGTCGTTTACATACCTCCGGAATATACTAGGTATTCCTTAGATGAAGCTGTTAATGAGATTGAACAAGAATTTCTACGCTTTTCGAACATTTCAAATTACATATGCCTCTTAGGGGATTTTAATGCCAGGACAGGTTGTGATGATGATTTTGTAATTATAAATGAAGATGAACATGGTGATAATAACTTGTCTGACTTTATCGAAAACCCTATTAATGCTCTAGAAGCTCTGTCTATTCCCACGAAGAGGGAAAATATGGATAATGGAAAAAATAGATATGGCAATATGCTGTTAAATTTTTGCAAAGGCAACGGGTTTTTTATACGAAATGGAAGATTGGGAAGGGATCAAAATATCGGGCGATTTACTTGTCGTAATGCCAGTGTAGTTGATTATTGTATAAGCACTCCTGAACTTTTGAAAACGTTTAAGGACTTTGAAGTTTTAGATACAAGTAAGTTATTGTCAGATGTTCATAACCCACTCTCTATTACTTTTTTCTGTGATAAAAACTTGGCAATTGCCCATGCGGAAAATGTCGATTATTTTAGTAAAAAGAATACGTTTACGAAGATAAAAAGATGGAATTCTGAAAAGATAAAAGATTTTCAAAATAATATTGATGTAGAAAAAATAGTAGAACTTGAATACAAACTTACAAATACTGATTTAACTGTAGTGAATAAGAACATCATTAATTCACTTATAGATGATCTGTGTAATATTTTTGTCAAGTCTGGGAAGACAACTTTTGGTACTTATACTGTAAAACAGACTAAGAAAAGGGGAGATTTTGGAAATAAGAATAAACCCTGGTTTGATGAGGAATTTAAATTTGCACGTCAAAATTACAGGAAATTAAAAAGACGTTTCAAGTCCAAAAATCATTCTAAAAACCATTCAGACATGTTAAATGCCGAAAAAGCGTATTAAAACATTCTCGATAGCAAATTTAGAAACTTAAGAAAAGATCTTTCAGATAAAATTCAAAATTTGCGTGGCAAAAATCCGAAAGAATATTGGAAAATTTTAAATCAGAAGAAAAGAAAGAAACAACCCGATATTGACATTGGAAAATTACACGATTTTCTCAAAAATTTAAACGCTGCACCGGAAGATGAAAAAAATGTGCAACTTCCAGAGATCAATCCCAAGCAATGTGAACAGATGAATGAACATATAAATTCGCCTTTTTCAAAAGATGAAATTCTCCAGTCTATTAAAAAACTGAAGAATGACAAAGCTTGTGGTGAAGACGAAATTATAAACGAATACATAAAATCCACATCAAACCAGTTTTTATGCCTTTATGAGAAACTTTTTAATATTATATTTGATAAAGGTCTTATTCCACATAGGTGGCTTATAGGTACAATTAAACCAATTTATAAAAACAAAGGAAACTCCAAAGATCCAAAGAATTATAGACCAATTACTATCGTTATCTGTCTGGGAAAACTATTTACAGCAGTTTTGAATAAAAGACTTAATGATTTTTCAGAAGAGTTTACCTTAATACAAGAAAATCAAAGTGGTTTTCGGCAAAAATATTCTACTACAGATAATATTTTTACCTTGTATTCTTTTTTTAAATTATTGAAATGTAGGAAAAAGAAATTATATTGTGCCTTTATAGATTTTGAGAAGGCTTTTGACACTGTATGGCAAGATGGTTTGTTTTATAAAATGTTGTTAAATAATATAAATGGTAAGATGTATAAGGTTTTATCTAATATGTACTGTGATACTAAATCTCGTATATCATACAATAATTGTAATTCAGAATACTTTGCTTGTGACAACGGCGTACGACAAGGAGAAAACTTATCACCTTTCCTATTTTCTTTATTTTTAAACGATTTAGAAGATTCTTGGTTAGTAAAAATATTACAGGACTTAAAACCTTATCAGAAGACCTTGATAGAGAATTAAAAATACATCTAAAACTTTTTATCATATTATACGCAGATGACACGGTGCTGTTGGCCGAAACAGCACAGGATCTGCAGACGCAACTCAATGCCTTTCATGACTATTGTAAGGTTTGGAAACTGAAAGTAAATATTGACAAAACTAAAACCCTAGTATTTGGTTTGGGACGTTTGCCAAAAAATCTCCAATTTACTTATAATGGCATAAGCATTGAGTTAGTAAAGCAGTTTAACTATTTGGGTATTGTTTTTACTAAAAACAGGAAACTTTAATATGACTAAAAAATATTTATCCGATAAGGCCTTAAAAGCCATGTACGAAGTCCTGAAAATAGGAAGGATGTATCAGGTTTCTGTTAAATGTCAGCTTGACCTTTTTGACAAAATGATCAAGCCCATTCTATTGTATGGGTGCGAAATATGGGGCTTTGGTAATAATGATATCCTGGAAAAGATTCATTTAAAATTTTGTAAAATTCTTTTAAACTTGAAATCCTCAACGCCAAATTATATGGTTTACGGGGAACTAGGTCGTCATCCGATCGAAATAGATATTAAAGTTCGAACAGTACTATTCTGGGCAAATTTGATATCCGGTAAACAAGCAAAGTTTTCCTTCATATTATATCAACTTTCTCGTCATATGAACGAGCACCATAATGTCCAGATAAAATGGATCCTGTTTATACAAAAAATATTTCAAGATTGTGGTTTCTCATACATATGGGAGTCACAAAATTTTGTTAATAAAGAATGGTTAAAAACTGTTATAAAGCAAAGATTGCTAGATCAATATATTCAGAACTGGAATTCCCTCATTCAAAATTCACCAAAAGGTATTAACTACAAAATTTTTAAGAAAAACTTGGAATTCGAAGAATATTTTAATATTTTGGACTTCAAAGACGCTATTGTTTTTTGTCGATTTAGAACGACTAATACTAAGCTGCCGATTGAAACAGGAAGATGGCAACACGTGATCAGAGAAAACCGCTTTTGCAGTCTATGTAACAATCGACAAATAGGTGACGAATATCATTTTATATTTGAATGCAATTTTTTCCATCAAAAACGCAAAGAGTTTTTAACTGAATATTTTACAAAACGGCAAAATACAGTTAAATTCTCTGAACTTATGTCAAGTACAAGAAAACCAGTTCTGAAGAAGCTTTGTTCTTTTATAAAAAATATAAATACTAGTGTTTGTACTCCTGGCTTGTAACTTTTGTAACCTCTCTCGCTTGTTTTGTACATATTGTAAATATTTATTGTTGTATCTGTTATCTCTGTACCGATGTAATGCATTGGCTTTATGAGAATAAAGAAAGAAAGAGTTGACAGGTTGTCGAAGGTACACTAGTGTTTAGAATAAATCCAACATATTGTGAATGTCAAAAATATTTTTTTTGCACTTGCGACTTTAACAACGAATTAGATAAAAGAGGGACGAAAGATACCAAAGGGACAGTCAAACTCATAAATCTAAAACAAACTGATAAATGATGTTTTACATAACTGTCTGAATCGAGTGATAAACATTTAGTCGTACTTAAAATTAGGACCAGGAAATCACTTAAATATATCGCTAGGCTCAACATCAAAATTTCATGAACTCTCGTCACACTTTTACAATTTGCTATTGTGTTTTCTCGATTCCCTAGTGATAATTGTTAAATAAATGAATTAATTGTAAATTCGGTAAACGGACAAAAAGTCACAAAACTACTATGAGAAAAGTCGCAGGAAAAATGTCCCAATATATGTTCGAGTAAAATTATTTATCAGAAGTTTGTTAGAATACACATGAAAATCTCGCTACGTATATATATCCAATAATTAATTAAACTGGAGTATTTGAATGCATAAAAAAGTTAAAATATTAAACTTCTTTTTTTTTTAAACAAAAAAGCATAATTTAGCTCATTACATGTGACATAATATATAACCTTATAAAAGTGTACTAGAATTATGTTCTTTAATTCAAAATGAGTTTTCAAAAAAAAAGAGAGAAAGCTTATTGTTTCCTTTTATTTAAAAATGAGCCCAAGTTGTATTTCATTGGTATGGCTTCCTACCAATAGAGGAAGTAATTTTAAGGTCTACAAAAAGTGAAATGCGCCACAAGAAGCCACTAATCAATATCAACAGTTCCTATCAATAATTGTTGTAAATACTAAACTATAATCAATGGCAATGAGTTGTTTGTTTAACACTCAAGTGAAGATCTTATCTTCAAAAATCAAAATAACATGTCACTTTGTGGGCAAGCCATATGCTGAATTTCTAATTTTGGCTCAAATTGGAAATTGTTGCTGTCTAACTCGCATCTCCTTCACCAGCATGTGCACTTTTCATTTAAATCGAAATTTACAAAGCTAAAAAGAGTATAAAACTGAATTAAAATATGTTCATTTCCGTACAAAATATATATTGGGAATTTTTTTTCCAAAAATCTATTTATTTCATGGATATGCAGCCATATGACTATTTTCATAAAAGAAATATATTTTCGAAATTGTTCTCCTAGCTATGACAATGACAATTTCATACAAAATATATATTGGGAATTGTTTTCCTTCATTCGTAAATTCTCATCAAGGATCCTGTCTTTTCAAAGTTTTTATTCCTAGTTGATCGGTTCTGACGGGCAATAATGAAAACTAACAATACATTCTCATTAATAAAATTCCAATTACCGAAAAACAATGAGTCTTTTGTGAAGAGGGAAGGTGTGTCCATCAAGTACACAAATATCGCCGAAGGTCAACTCCGGCCAGGTGCATGGGTTTGTGCTCCACTTATCGGTCAAAACATAAGGATCGGGTAAAGATTTTGTGCCGTAACTGTATAAAAGCTTAGTCTGGTATCTCTGTTTAGCGTCTGTTGTTACGGAGTTGACATAAGACGAGTGTAATTGCTCAGGTGATGTAGATTTACTATTGTCTGCCATTACTATTTTTAAGAATCAATTTCGTGCGCATGAAAAAAATGCGTCACTTCCTGTTTTGTCGAAAATTCCTATAAGGTTCATTGATTTTTTTGGCAACGCTGAATAGTTCAATATTTTAAAGAAAATAGGCAAACTCGAAACAACACACGTGTATTAAAATGCTGATCATAAACTTTAGTAATCCTTAGTTAGTTACCAAAACATCATTGAAATTCATCAGAAACATTTATTCATACAAGAGGCAGGACGTGGGGTAACCTTCATGACGAGTAACGGTAAATTTTTTTGTCAAATGACGATAAGATGTGCACTTTCTTTTAGACGATAAAAAAATCGAATGATGTTGACGAATCACGTTAATTTTTTTTCAAAAATAACTACCGATAATTATTTTTTTGACCTGACAAATCACGATGAGGATATTTTGACGAATCGCGGTAAAAATTTAAAATGGCCGTTTGACGGTAAATGGCATTACTACCCTCATACAAAGCCATATACAAGCTACAAGAACATGACTACCTCCCACTCTAAATATTACAATAATTAACTTTTAATCAATGTATGAAATTAGAGAGTCATCAAAGTCAGCAATATTTGTTCATGGATAATCATATCAATGAAGGACACGTACTTACACCATATACTTTATTCACATATACAGCATACCAAACTATTACATAAAGATATATTAAATGACGATGTGATATTATCGTTACATAATGCTTTCCCATATTGAAGTTCGTATCAATTTCCAACAACAGAAACGTTTTTTTGATTTGTGCAACTTTGTTCATCTCTGGAATCTGGAAATTTATAATTAATAACCCCATATTTGCCATTAGGTGTTCATAAACCTGTCCAAATTTGACACTGCCCATTATAGTCAGGTGTAAAGTTATCACTGGGAAAAATGCATCCATTTTGAAGCTAATTGTTGAGAAAGAAATTAAGAGTAGTAATATATTCTAAACATTTTAAGTTGTCCAGCAGTATTAACAGAGAGGGCTGATACAGGGTCATCTCTTTCTATCAGTTCAAAGAAACATGATGAACTCTGATTCTGCATGGACATTGCATTTAAAAGGTGTTCTATTTTACAACTATTGTCTATACCCTACATTAAAAAAAAGTGTAATGTCTGTAACAATTATCATAAAAGTATATAATAACCATTTAAAAGTAAATATATGGTTTGATTTTATCACTATGAGAATGTTTATATATTATTTAACTATTGAAGAAAGATCAAATTTTTATCTAGTGCAAAGAACTATCAAAGTGACTGACTACTTAGATTTGTCAGGCCAAGGTGTGGTCATTTTATTTTTTTCTTCTTCCCTATTGTGAAGCGTCTTCCAAATACCACTTTTGTCCAATCATTTCACTTAATTAACTATACTGTCCGGGCCAAAGTAATATTCCACTTCATCGTCTTTCTTCTTACGTAGACAGTCTTTTCGACGGAAGTTTGGTACTCTATCCATATGATTTCCTGTTAGATAAACACTCAATTTGCAGGTTAAGATATCCGCCATCCTTTCATTCGCTGATTAAACCGACATCCACATTGAACTGTCCGCTTCTCCAATACCTGCTGTATACCTGCTTTATTGTTTTGGTGTTTACTTGGCATAGTTGTCGTTTGCACTTTATCAAAGGAACTCTGGACAATATAAGGTTTCCACAAATACCTTAGAATGGGATCGATGTCAAATGTTTCGGTTATTTTTTCGAAGTAAATTTGTTCGGAAGAAATGATTATTAATCACACAAAGTTATTTGGATGAGAAATTCCATGACGTTTGGGAGTAAATAATTCCTACCCATGCAGAGTATAATACAAATCTAGAAACTGCTAAAATTTTAGTAAATGATCTGTTATTAGCTATTGAACATGTTGTAGTCTTGTATTAAAAGAAAAAAAGTCGTCCTGTCTCATTATAATAGATGATAAAAAAAAACCAAGAAGTCCAAACATCTGACTAAAATTCCTAAATCTTACACAAGTACATAAGTATGTATACACATTGAACAGTCGTAGATATTAGTAAACAATTAATTTCCGGACTACCTATTCCAATTTTAACACCATTTAAGTTCATTAAAAGGCGTCACCGATCACTAAAATGAGGATGTTAAGTTTGACAAAATTAAGATTTCATCAGACAAACGATTGACAATGACTGTTTCTGGATATCTTCAAGCGGTACTCATTTTCCAACAAAATAGAAGGAATTAAAATACAAAACATACGATTGATTGGTCTTGATTTGAGCAAAAGTAACTAAGTAGAAATTCATGTTTGGAGAGTAAAAAAAAACCAACAAAATCACTGAGATAAGTAATATCATTATCACTAGTGTAAGTAATATTCCCAAGTTGTCCCAAAAAATCACCAGTCAATTTTCATGAAGAAATTGCGACCCATTATAACAGTTTCTGGTTGCTACAGTAGTATCACAATTCGGTTTCAAGAAAACCACAGAAATGTCAGCAATTTCAGGCCACACTTTGTAATCCTCTGTTCCCGAATCTTTAGTGAACTGCACTACAAGGTCCTGGTTGATGATTTCTACTATCTGAAAGTAAACAAAGTTTTATAAACTGTGCTGATAAGTGTTGAATGAGAATATTTCTCTTTGTGAACTGCATCAAGTATTAAATGAAAATATTTCTCTTTGAGAACTGCATCATCATTTTGTAGGAAGTTGATTTTCTTAACTTTATTTGACAAGTTCTAATATCTAGAGATCAATGAGATCTGGAACAGCCTGTTGTTTTAAATACTTGCAGACTTTGACATATTTATCACACTTTTATCAAAATTCAAAAGGAAGGAGTGGACTTTCTGACAACTGAGACTTTTTTTGGTATGACTCATTGTTGAAGGCTGCGCAGCGACCTTTATATGTGCATTTCTGTGTCATTTGGACTCGGGTGGAGATTTTTGTTCTCAACGGCAATTATACCACATCTTTTCTGATATTTACTTGGCCTATGTAATTTTTTTGTCATCACTATTTTGTAGACCTCTAAACAGACAACAACAAAATCGTTCAGCTGATAATTTAATAACTTCAATATCAAATTAAATAAATGAATGTGCTATGAAATATTCAAACTTGACAAATGCTCTAACAGAAACACTAGAAATATAGCTCAGACTTACTCAGTTCCTTACTCAAAATATCATAGGAAAAATGAATGTGATAATTTTGCTCTAGAATAGTTAAAGGTACCATGATAATAATTTAGTACGTTTCGTCTACATAAAACTCATCAGTGACTCTCATATCAAAATATGAATAAAGCCAAACAAGTACAAAGTTGAAGAGCATTGAGGATCCAAAATTCCAAAACGTTGTGCCAAATACGGTTAAGGTAAGCCATGCCTTTATAATTAACTTATTTGCATCAAAAATAAAAACGCACATACAAAATATAAACCTTAGTAATAAATATATAACTTACATAGTGGTTTGCCATAAACGGATGATAAAGCTACAGCTCGATAAAGTTTAACATTGGTGAACGTGAAAGTACAATCACTTAAAGGAAAAATGAAAGTTAACAATTAAAGTTCTCAAAAATGAAATAAATTAATTACTGATAATAATTATGATCTACAAACAGAACAATACTCATGGCATGTTTACCATACTTTGGCCCTAGCCAATGGCATGTTTACCATACTTTGGCCCTAGCCAGTAAGTCTAATTGTTCTGAGTCTGACACTTGTAATTTGTCTATGACGTTTTTGGAAAGTTTGCTATAGCTTGCTATAGCAATAAACTTTCTTAAGGCATCGGCCTCTAACCGGAAAAGAGACAGACTATCTTACTTTAGGAAGTGTGTCCTACTTCTAGATAATGTAGTACTGGTGTTTGAAAACTTATAACAGAAAGATGCTTTTGAAATTTTGAGATCTTCTATTTTAATAGCATACAATAGAATTAAAATGTACTGAATTTTCATCGATAAATCAAATATTTCAACTTCATTTGAAAATGACGAACAAACACTACTTCGCGGTTCTGATTTTATCGGTATTCTCACGACATGTGTCAGATCCATATATGTGTGCCTCCAAACGGGAGTACTATAATCCCGGTTTCAAAAGTTTCCTACCTACCTCCGGTTGAAGAGAAAATTAATACCGTATTTAAAATATTTCATGAATGAACATTTTTCGTCGCTTACTACGATTTTTACAAATGTTTATGCAATAGGTAAAAGCCCGAGAGTATCGGAAGTATCATGGTATCTCATCTCATCTCGGCCCACAACAAACTCGGACTATAATAAATTCGGCCTTTTACATATACGGCGTTAGAAATCGAACTATAACACAATTCGTAATTATACTAATTGCTATTAAGACTCCTTAACAAAGTTCTTATTATTTTTCTTCTTGGGGTGTATTTAGTTGAATTTTGAGGGGCCAACAGAAGGGCGTAATGTACTATAGAACCCTATGGGATTTTGTTTTAAATTTTCAATAACCATAATACATTTAATGACTTGAAAACAATAAGTGACAGACACACATGGTTTTCAGTAATGATCACAGGACAATAACAAAAATCAAATTAATTAAATTTAGGTTGAGTCCATGGTGTCACCCCACCCAACCCCTCATGTTTGAAAACTTAAAAACAGTCAGATCCCCACCCCTAAACCACATATATTCTTATACGTTACTATAAAACAAATCAAATGAATTAAAAGGCGAGTCTCTCTCACCCCCTGTTTGTCTAAGAACTTGTTAACAGTTAAGATCCCCACCCATAAACCATATATATTATTGTATGGGACAATGAAATAAATCAAATGAAATATAGAGGAACTCCAGAGGGGTCAGTCACCCCCCACCCCTTTCTTTTTGAAAATTGTAAACGGTTGAGATCCCCACCCTTAATCATATATTTTTTGTATGTGGCAACAAAACAAATCAAATGAAATAAAGTGGGTGTCCGTTTGGGTCAGCCCCCACCCCTCTCATGTTTGTGAACTTGGAAACGGTCGAGATCCCCACCCATAAACCATTATATATATTTTTGTATGGGGCACCAAAACAAATCAAATGAAATAAAGTGGGAGTCCTTTTGGGTCAGCCCCACCCCCTGTTGTTTGACAACTTGGAAATGGTCAAGATCCCCACCCCTTAACCATATATATTCTTGTACTGGACAATAAAACAAATCAAATGCAAAAGAAGGCGAGTCCCCAGGGGTCACTCCCACCCCTTGTTGTTTGAGAACTTGTAAACGGTTGAGATCTTCAACTACAAACCATATATTTTTGTATGGAACAATACAATAAATCAAATGAAATATAGAAGAAGTCCACAGGGGTGACCCCACCCTCCTTCGTTTTGAAAATTTGTAAACGGTCGAGATCCCCACCCCGAAACCAAATATATTCTTTTATGGGGAAGCAAAACAAATGAAATATATGAAACTTTACTAGACCAGACAAATTTGTATTGGACTTTGCTTAATGACAGGCGACCGTGGGAATGACCAATTTTGAGAGCTTTGTTTGGGAGATTTCGTAGCAGCATACTGTTGCAATTATTTTTCTTTTGAAGAAGGAAAAAAAGTTAACCATGCAATCTACACATTTACAATCTATTTGAAATATTACAATCTACTGTTGCAAACTTTCCACAGGTGCTATCCAGCACTTTGATTAAAGCTAGATTTCCATGTGTGGAAGGGATTGCGCCTGGTCATTAAAGTTTGTTAGCCGGGAGAATAACAGGTCTTTGCGTAAAAGAAATCTAAATCTTCGATGTAGGGTTGATTTGTTGCGGGTGTGCAACAGCGATCTCTTCTTTAACACCTTGTTTTTTTGTGTTCAGCAGGGATCTCATCTGAAAGGCCTAGTTTTTGTTTGCCGGTTACTATTTCCAGATCTGGGATTAAGAAAACGTCCGGTGACCAAGTATCGGGTGGCAAGACAGCAGATGTCTGTGGCGGCAAGTTCGGTGCCACGGATGGCTCAAACGCTGGTGCTTCATGACTTAGCTCCATCTTCAATCGTCAATTTAGACGAAACGCGCGTCTGGCGTATATATAAAATTTCAATCCTGGTATCAATAATTAGTTAATTTTCAGCACTTGAGCCCATGCCGGCAGGTCCATTGTAGCAACAATCATCATTTCTCTAGTTATTATCACGGTTTGCTGGATGTTGACTTCAATACTTCTTTGGATTAGTCGAATGAGGTCCATTGTAGCAACAATCATCATTTCTCTAGTTATTATCACGGTTTGCTGGATGTTGACTTCAATACTTCTTTGGATTAGTCGAATGAAGTGTTCCACCAATAGACGCAGGGACATGTTCATTTGTGGTTTACCGCAACCTGTCCATATCTCCCATTTCACATTGAACTTCCCAGTGAAGCGTTGATTTTGGAGAATATTTCCGAATGTTTTAGTAAATAACCAAACTTATATCAATTGATTGTCCTACCTCAGTTTGCACCCCAAGGGTGACTTGGGTATAGAAATATGGTCACGTGGTCTTCTCCCGACCGGCATTATAACGCTTGCCAAAGTGGGGCGTCCGTTTGGCTGTGCGGGATGTATCAAGTTCGCAGTCACGTCCGGTAAGAAGGGGACGTTAAATCCGATGCCTCGTGTAAAGAGAGTGCCACGCTCTTTGCACGTTAAGAACCCTTGCAACAACTCTTTGAGGGGTCCGTAGGTGGCCTGTTGCAAGGCAAAAATTCTGTCCCTATCGCATATACCCTCATTTTCCA